>NC_142857.1:4545454-4848484 GCF_061612785.1 Hesperophylax consimilis
TAAAAGTGACACCTCTAATTATCGCCCAATAAGTATACTCTCATGTTTTGGAAAAATTTTCGAATCCTTAATCTATAAAAGCATTTTTACACATTTTAAACATATTTTAAGTTCTGTTCAGCATGGATTCGTATGCAAAAGATCCACTACCACAAATTTAATCGAATATGTAGATTTTTTATGTACCAATTTTCACAAAAGAACACAAGTAGATGCAGTCTATACTGATTTCCGAAAGGCTTTCGATAAAGTCAGTCATCCTCTTCTGATCCAAAAACTAAAAAGAACAGGTTTCCATGGCAACCTCCTGAGATGGATTATATCGTATATCTCTAACAGGAGTCAATATGTACAAGTTAATAGTTATGAGTCCTCTCCCAAACTTGTCACATCTGGTGTCCCTCAAGGATCCCATTTAGGACCACTACTCTTTATTATACTCATAAATGATCTAACGGCAAAACTTTTTTGTAAATGTTTACTATATGCGGATGACTTAAAATTTTTTCATCCCGTGAATTCACAAGAAGACTGCAAAACTTTGCAAAAAGACCTCCTCACATTGTCTCAATGGTGTATAGATAATAACATGGAATTAAATATTAGCAAATGTAATATCATCTCGTTCACGAGAAATGTCCGTAAAATTGATTTCCCTTACACGATCTGTGATGAAATCCTAAAACGAGTAGACTCCATTAGAGATCTTGGAATCTTATTTGACTCGAAGCTAACCTTCAGAAACCATTACCAAAACATTGTCAATCAGGCTAATAAAATGCTCGGTTTCATCACCAGAGTCACTAAATCATTTAAGAACACCAGTAGCTTCAGAATCTTGTACTACTCATATGTAAGAAGCATCTTAGAGTACGGCTCTGTGATTTGGTCACCACATTATGCAATTCGTAGCAGGAAAGTGGAGTCCGTTCAAAAAAAATACTTAAGAATACTAGCTTACAAATCTGGAGTACATCGGAATCTCAGTAACTATGCTGAAAGACTTACTCACTTTAAAGAAGTCTCACTCGCCAAAAGAAGAAACATATCAGATATAATCTCTCTGTTTAAAATCATTAACAATATATATGATTCATCTTTAATTAATCAAATTAACCTTAATATAAGACCCAAATCCACAAGAAACCCTGTAACTTTTTGGATAGATACTTGTCATAGTAATACAAGTTTTTTCAAACCAACATCGAGAATGACTCGAATGTATAATAGATACTGCAATCTTCTAGATTTAGATATATTTTCAAACTCAATTAATACCTTCAGAAAGAACTTACACATACTTATACCTGATGATCTCCTCACTTAGAGCCATTTTATTATTTCATTCTTTACCAATCACCTACTTATGCATTAGCTCCACTATATATGTTTCGTGCGTGCATATGTGTATATATGTTTGCATAGAATATGCGTACAGTGTATACACTTATGAGTGTGTTTGTATTTAAATTTGTATGTACGCATCTATGTATGTGTATACGTATGTATGTATGTGTATTTAAATGTATGCATGTATGCGTATACATATTACATATATATATATAATATATTAATAAGTATGTAAGTTTCTTCCTAATAATTGATTTCGATCCTCCTTGTTTTTATATACATTCATGTAATTAAATTTATTATTACTGTAACTAACCAATTACTATTACACAAATAATATTGAGATGAATGTTGTGCTCACCTATAATTAGAAACATCATTATAACCATGTATAAATGTAAATTACTGTTAAAATTATGTGATGTATTCTGTTGGCGAGCCAATAAATAAATAAAAAATGTCAATGCGTGATTAATTTTCAATGCCATCACTATCATATATTTTCACTAAAGCCATATTGGGATGGGGATAGTATTTAAATTTTGTTCCAGAAACTAAGTAATTTTTTTTTTCATAACAATTAGCAATATTTTTGAAAACGAGCTTATGAGACTTATAGGTCGGTAATTATAAATATTATTTTGCGTAATGACACATTTTCAATCCCTTCATTTTGAATGTGACTGTACAGTTTACAGAAATAGACCTTCCTCTTTTATTAGCTTTATGTTAAGTGTGCAAAATTTCATTAAACTCAGAACATAGCTTTAGATAAGTATCAAAATAAAATCCACTCCGCACGCCTTGTATCCGCCCGCCCACTATCAGACACTCTTCTTAATGTAAATTAATAAAAATATTATTTCTAGATTTGTATCAGTAGTGCTTTGGAACGCTTCAGGCACGTGTATTTAAGGAAGCAATTGAAATCCAAAAAAACTTGAATATTTATAAGAACGACAGGGCTAAGCTTACTAATAGTTCTTGTTATGCGGTATTAGATGTCTACACCAAAAAGATATAATGGAATTTGTGTTTTTATTTTTGTCTAGCTGAAATTATATAATTACTAATAATATTAAATAATTAAATATACTGACCTCGGTTGTCAGTGTATGTGTGCGTGAATTGAAATCTTACTCTACGTAATGCATAAAATTTTATTTTATGAAATAGTAATTACTTATAAGAAATTGGGATCTTTTGAAAAATAAATTAATTTAGTGAATATGCGTTACTGAGACAACGAGCGTTGTTTCACCGAACTATTTTAATGTTTCTCACTTTGCGTTAACGTTAAACCTTTTTCCATGATTATGTTCTGTTCAAAAATGAAGTTAACATAGATATAATAATTTAATATAGTCACAAAGAAAAAAGAGTTTTGTTGTTTAAAAGTATTTTTTTTTATTAAACCAGTTAACATTAAACAAACTACCACAAACAATTTAAAATCTTATCAATTTCTTTTTTTGAATTATGGTGGGATAGTCATCAATCATTTTACGTTTCAGCGGCCTACTGGCTTCGGGTCCAAAAGTTTTCATAGCGTTGACACCAAAGGTAGCGCCAGCAACAAACATCGAATTGGATGTTTTCTTGGCCAAATGCTCTTCGGTATTGAAACGCCGAAGATTTAGAGGATCACAGATCCTTGACGAACGCACATATCTGCGAAGTCGGGTTCTGAGAACTTTATCTCCCTTGATGACTGAAGACCACACGGGGTCAACCTTGGATGCAGATAGCAAGGATTTGTCATCAAGTTTTCTGAAGATAATTGATGCGATTTCTAAAGGCAATCTGCTTATCAAATCAGTAACATCAGCTACAACTCGAGTAACTCCCATCACACACAATAGCGAATAGAATGAATCCATATGTGGTATTATTAGCAATGCAGTTGATTAGAGTTTGTAAAATTTTGGTTGGTTTGGGTTTAGTTTTCCTGGAAATTTGGTTGTAGTCCGTTGGTTTTGGTAATACCGTGTTGCGGACTTGCATTTTCACGACACATTCAAGTTTTTAAATATTTTTTTAGGCTTATTCGTTATTATTATTAGTTTTTAATTCCAGAATGAATGCGACAGTACCTATTGTAAATTGTTTTGGCTCCAATCCAATATTCTAACCATGAATCTTAAAAAACAGGAATTAAATCATTTTCATCAAATATTTTAACTATGTTTGTTAAAAATACAGGAATAAAATGATATTCATCAAATTTTGTAACTATTAATGTTCAAAATACAGGAATTAAATGATTTTCATCAAATATTCTAAGTATGAATGTTAAAAATGTAGGAATAAAATCATTCGTCCTTATGTACCCTTAAAAATATGAATATAACAACATGCAAATCCTGATACAGGTGAAATATATTGGCTGTGCATTGATAAACAATTAACATTTAAGGCGACACAATACCCTGATAACGGGGATTTGCCCCGACGCTCACATTTTAATTATTTCTGATGAGCTTATTACTAAAATCTTAAATGTTTCTAGAGGGATTCGAAGGGATGCAAGTTATTTATATTTAAGATTAATAAAAACAGGACCTTACATCTAAATTTATTATGTAAAACGATAAGTACATTTTATTAAATGTAAAATGTTGTAAGATAAGCCTCAAGTACCAGATTTTATTTTTCTAGACGATGAATTAGTAACTTCCCGACGACTCCCTCACAAAAGATTAGAGATTTTATTAATGTATTCATATGAATTAATTAAAATAAAAACACTCGCGAAAATTCAATTTCTGGCCAGATACACGAAAGTCGACCGCCAGTACTTCAAAACTCTGGATTGTTCGTAGTATATTTGTGTGCGCGTTGGTAAGGAGTTACTACGTAATGATTCAGACGCCGCCAAAGTTCCGGCCTGTAAGGTTGTGTCACCCGGCCCGTCGCTCCGGTCATTTCTTTTATGTATTTTTTTATTTAATCAAACGATTACTTTTAAATCTATTAGTGAAATTTTCTGTTTTTTATAATTTAACTTCTTCCTCAAGTGAGTTAAGGTTTTTTATATAAATAATAAATATAAATATAAATTATAACCAATACAAAAGAATACATTATTAAATGCGTAAATGTGTAGGCACTTGAGAAAATAGATGACACTAAAGTATTGTCGTTATGTTATTATGTATCATTTCTAGCCCAAGTAGACTTTTTTACTATTAATCCTTTTTTTCACGACACTTGGCGACGCGGCTGTCTGTCCGGTTGTCACAACCAGCGGCACAGAATGTTATAGAGTGCCCCTTCACTAGAATCGTTTTCCTAGTTTTATTTATTTACGCCCTACTGGGCTTTTACATTAATTTCTAATTATACAGTCATGTTAGTTGTAACAATGGAATATCTAATAAATTATGGTAAAATAAAAGGAGTTTTTTACTAAGGAGTGGTATTCTCTTATATTTCAATAAAGTGTTTGTGAAGAGTTCGTTTCATTACTAATACTCCAGGGCAATTACCGATTCGCGATCGTAATTATTCCGGTAGTCCCAATTTTTTTATATGTTTTATAAACTGGTCCCTTGATGTAAAATCTGAGTTTCCGACCTTGGCACACCTGTGCTCGCCCCGCCATTTTGAAAAAAACCGGCCAAAATCGCTCCGAAATCTAGTTTTTCCAAAATATCTCATTCCCAATGCAAATTTCGGCTAAATTAGCTAAACAATTAAAGTAGAACATAAAATTACTTACAACTTTTGGGCAAACAATTTTCTTCAATCTCTAATAGGTACCGAGGTAGAAAGTCGTAAAGGTGCGTATATTTTTGAAAAAAACAAGTTTTTTGCGCGACTAGCTTTGGTTTTTTGTAAATATCTCGTTCCAGTACAATTTTGTGAAAAAATTATTTATACTAATTTTGTAGAAAATAAAATTTCATAAAATAAATAGGTATTTAATTTATGTGTTTTAACTCTAATATATATCCAAGCTCTAATCCACCAAAACCAGTTAAATTACCCAACAACAAATTTTTGAAATTCGAAAGTTTTTTTTCCATAAAACAAAAACTCTGCATCGAAAGTTTTTCTCCATACAGACAATTAGACATATGTCACCTATAAAGTACCTAAAGTCATTCGAATATTAAAAAGAGTCATTAATCTTTTAAGTTTAGATTGTTAGATCATTTTTTGTAGATAGAATTGTGCAATTATCTCCCCAAGTTACTGCACTTACTTACGTTGAAATGATTTTCAAATTTAAGGTAAAATTAAACCAATTTATAATAAATCTCTTGGCTAATATATACTTACGTTTCAGTTAAATATGGGAAAACAGAAGACAAAAGGAGTTTTATCCCGAAAAAAATTACGGCACCAAGGAAAATGTTTAACGGAATGGAGAAGGTACTACTTAAATACACACATAAAAATAGATCTTTGGGATACGTTTTTTACAGAACATAATTGTACAATGTCAGCTTAAATAATTTTATATATGTAGATATATACATATATACGCAGTCGATAAACTTCTGAGCATATTGAATTTGGAGTATAAGAAGTAAATTAATTTTGATTTCCGGTGACATATTTTTATTTTTACCGAAATGCATTTTTTACACCAAATAAGCTCACGAATTGTTGGTGAAAGTTTGTCGGGCATGTCTTAATACATCTCTAAATAATTAGGGAATAGAGACAGTATAAATAATTAACAATATTTCTCATTTTAGGAAAAATTCCGCAAGACTTCATCCAGATAATATTGCAAATAATAAAGAAAATACGAGTATTGTGTTAAACGCTATACCGACACTCAACATGGTAATTTTTTCACAATTTCTGTAAATATAAAGTAAATAATATTAATTTTATATGATTAAATAAGCGCTCTAAAAAAATTAACAAAAACTGACATTATTTTTCAGCACGGACCAGAGATGAATGAACCTGAAAAGTTTTCACTATTTGATGGCTCTAGTTCTTATGACACTAACGTGCATGCCGTTTCCAGCCCCTTATAGCTAGGTCTGACGCAGGCATGACGATTGTTGTCAACTTATATGTTTTCACAACAATAATTGTTGAAGAAAAATAAAATTAAGGAATGAAATTTAAAAAACTTTACCTCTGTTTCAATTTTTGGCCTGGTTTTGGTGGATTAGAGCTTGGATACGTATTAGAATTAAAACACATAAATTATATGCCTATTTATTTTATGAAATTTTATTTTCTACAAAATTAGTATCAATAATTTTTACACAAAATTGTACTGTAAACGAGATATTTACAAAAAATCAAAGCTAGTCGCGCAAAAAACTTGTTTTTTTCAAAAATATACGCACCTTTACGACTTTCTACCTCGGTACCTATTAGAGATTGAAGAAAATTGTTTTCACAAAAGTTGTAGGTAATTTGATGTTTTACTTTAATTATGTAGCTAATTTAGCCAAAATTTGCATTGAGAATGAGATATTTTGGAAAAACTAGATTTTGGCGCGATTACAGCCGGTTTTTTTTAAATGGTGGCGCGAGCACAGGTGCGCCATGGTCGGAAATTCAGATTATACATCATGGGATTAGTTTATAAAACATATAAAAAAATTGGGACTACTGGAATAATTACGATCGCAACCCCCTTTTTGGCGCTATGTGTACTGGCCTATAATACGGAATCCCCAAATATATCGACAACATTCTCCCATTTATAACCCAGATAACATGTAGGTTCGTTTATCATCAACAAATCAATACAAAAACCGACCAATATCATATAACAACAAAGGCAAAGTCATATGGCAACAAAGAAAAAAAGAACAGGTATCCGCTAGTAAGCAGGGTGAAAAAAATCAAAGGCAGAATAAAGAACACAAAAAAAGTGTGCAATTAATGCTTGCTTCTAGACTCAGCAATATACCACCTCTATCTATATTACAGCAGGTAATTTATACACTTGTATATACCCGTCTATACGTACTTAAACGCTCGTGTGTATAATTCCAAAATTTGATTGAAAAGTGAATTAACATAATGTTTCTAATATTGTTTTTATTTCATCACGAAAATACTTAATATATCAATAATCCGATGCCGAAAGGACCGATTTCACCGGAGAAAAATTCTGAGCAAGTAATAACTGATTTAAACATATAATTTTATTATGAACGTATTGAAGTCGTAAAAAATTTTCAAATACATATTTCCCATACATATTGTTTTCAATTATATATCCGTAATAGAAATTTTAAACCGTTAAATATTTATGTTATATACAGAAAGCCTACCTCAAACATTAACGAATTCTTAATGTATCTTGAATCTATTTTAAATAACTGTACAGATGATACCCTTATCTTTGGTGATTTCAACATTGACATTCTTCAAAAAAATAATACATCTCTTAAATACATCAACACGCTAGACTCATACAACTGTTTCATATGTAACACATCTTATCCTACACGAGTAACAGATACCTCTACTTCTCTAATAGACCATATCATCTCAAACAGACAAAATATTTCCTCAACTACTGCAAATATAGATGCCTACCTAAGTGATCATAAAATTTTGATATTAGATTACCAAAACAGCTTGAAACATCACACTAATAATAGAATACATTCTTTTTCAAACAACACCAAAACCGATAAAAACATGTTAAAAACATATGTTGAATCCCACAACTTTCCACACGAAACCACCAGTAATGCCAATGAAATCTATAAAAATTTTAATGAATACATCAAAACAGAAATAAAATCATCCCAACATAAATCTGAGTTACGCATAGGAGACCAACGGAGGGGTAATACTCCATGGTTTGATGCAAAATTAAATGCACTTATCAAACAGCGCAACAATGCGTTTAAAATCTGGAAAAAAAATCAGCAAAGTGATATATTCACAGCACTGAGAAATAAAACAAGAAATCAAGTTACCAACTATAGAAGATATGCTAAAACCAAATACTACACAACTATATTTAAAGAAAACCTGCGTAATCCGCGACAGACATGGAAAATAATAAATGCAATTCTAACAAATAGCTCGACACCCCAGAAAGATGAAATTGAATGTCTTCTCATTAAGAATGAAGAAATAACATGCCCAACACAGATAGCTTCAACTTTTAACAACTTCTTTATATCAGTTGGGGAAAACTTAGCAGCTACAATTGCATCATATCCAGATGATTCTATCACTATAAACACGGATCAAAAAGCAATCCAGTCCTTATACATGGCCAAAACAAATAAAACAGAAGTTCTCAGTATCATCTCTCAACTAAAGTCTAATGCATCTCCAGGTTTAGATGGAATTACACCAGTGTACCTGAACTTTTGCAAAGATATATTAGCTGACCACCTTGTTTTTCTTATTAATCAATCCCTGAATAGTCGAATCTTCCCAGATCAACAAAAGATAGCAAAAATAATTCCGATTTACAAAGATGATTGCAAAAAAAAATCCTTCTAAATACCGTCCTATATCCATCCTCTTTGTCGTCTCTAAAGTTTTTGAAAAGGTTATTAAGCTTAGGCTCACTAAATATCTCCTATCAAACAATTTACTCGCATCCCAACAGTATGGATTCAGAAACCAATCTAACACAAAATGTGCTGCCTTCGATTTTGTATACGCCCTCCAAAAGCATATAGACCAGGGTAAGCATGCTGCAGGTTTATTTATAGATTTAAAAAAGGCTTTCGATACGGTTGACCATGGGATACTACTAAAGAAGCTAGAACACCTAGGCATAGTAGGCACTCCCCTGAAGTTACTGTGTAGCTACCTCTCTAACCGACACTGTCAGACCTTTGTTGGAAAGGGGACAAGCAGCATGGGAACGATAAAATGTGGCGTGCCTCAGGGCTCCGTACTTGGACCATTACTATTTTTAATATATATAAATGATATTGCTAAATGGGGACTTAAGGGTACAATACAACTCTATGCAGATGACACAGTGATTCTTTATCACAATGATGATTTAAACGAACTTGAAAAGGAAATGGAAAGGGATGTAGCTTGCCTGGCAAACTGGCTGCGATTAAACAAACTTAGCCTAAACATAAAAAAAACACATTACATACTGTTTGCAAATAAAAAAAATATAAGTCTTAATATAAGTCTTGATAATAACCGCCTTGAAAGGGCTGATGTTACAAAATATCTTGGCCTTTTCATTGATTCACAACTCACATGGAATCACCAATTTAAACATGTTCTATCCAAAATTACTCCTATAACTGGTGTTTTATATAGACTTCGCGGGTTACTTCCTCCCTCTCTATTAAAATCGATTTACCATGCTATGATTCACTCACATCTAATATATCTCGCCGGAATCTGGGGATTTGCTACAAAAAAAATGATTTCAGAAGTCCAAGTCGTCCAAAATAGAGCCCTGCGAAATATTTTCAGTTTACCTTGGGACACACAAGTCAAAGACATCTACAGAAACACCCAAATACTTCCTTTTAATACCATTCCCACTTTTGAAATAACGAAAACTATATTACAAGTAATTCAACACTCGGCACATTCCAACACTACACTCTATTACAATTACGACGTACACCAACACAACACAAGAAATCACAACAAACTACATATACCAAAAATCAAATCAACAAAATATGGACTAAGATCCCTGGAATACATAGCTCACACAAAATATAATCAACTACCCAACGAGATCAAATGTGCAAGTCAATGTAAAAAGACCCAAACTAACATGCTCAAACTTCATCTTATTAATGACTATCTGAAATAATAATGTTGTGTATGTCCCATCATATGTCCATTTAATACATACAGCTATATGTTTCATGTAATGCGTATCATTCCCGCAATGAGTTTATTAACTCCTGGGAGTACAATGCTTTATATAATATACTATATTCTGTATTGTATACTTTTAATAAAAAAAATTAAAAAAAAAAAAAAAATTGACGTAAATAAAGTAAAAGTTTTGTTTACACAGGAAGAGAAGAAACCCGTTATTCTGGAAGGAAGGAGAATAGAAGACATATTTTTTCTTTAACTGTATTAAATAGAATTTCGCAGCACGACTCTTTTTATGATTGTAATTATCTAACTTAGAGATATTTGAGCGTATACTTCGAGATGACAAGTTCTGGGAAGAAAAAATGCTTATTAAATTAAATAATTTTTAAATGGATTGCATTCTTGTCGAGCTTATCGATCCTGGAGTCACAAGGTCTATGAATGTTCGTGATCCTCCACATATCTTAGATATTGTATGTAAAGAACGTCAATTTGGAAATCGTCGTTTAGATTTCGACGAAATGCTATTTATTGAATAATTATTTTCGTTTTTTATATAAAATTATTTTTACTATTTCTAACTTATATTATAATAAATGATGGCCTTTATACAAAAAAAGTTGCATCTTATGCTTTTTACATTACATAATTATTTGTTTTATGTAACTTTTTGTAAACGATAATAATAAATATTGAAAATGACTGATATTTTATTTATCTTGTCAATATATTCAGATATAATTATGATCAGATATTATGAAAATGATTCGTGATTGAATACCGTATTGCTTTGACATCTGTCAATGAAGAACACGTCGGTTACGAGTCATAAGTTACTGCCTACCGTCTAGCAGTATGGTTACAGAAATCTGATAAGAATCATAAAATCATGAGCTCCTTCTGCAATAGGTAACGTTTCTATCGAAATTTACCTAAAACATGCACATTCAACTTAATATTACTATTCACATAGTTTGAAAGACGCCCATTATTAAGCATTTCATGTTCAAACCTTACTCATGGGTACCATCTAGTGGATTTCATCGCTGCTCTGACTTCGAACTGTTCGTGGTGTCGGGTGTTCCCCGTTCCAACGTACTTCATTCTTCTGCACCCCGAAATATTATAATATTTAATTCGAGCGGAGCGCGTGTGAAACTAATTTGCTTCGCCCACTTAAAGCGCGTTAACGCCCATAACTGATATTTTTTTAGGATCTTATTTCGTCTTAAACAGCATATTCAATATATTAAAGATAAAATCAGTCCCTTTATTAGCGTATTAAACCGGTAATCGTATCTGTTACCAATAATAATTTAAAAAAGGTCTTTATGTAATCAGATTTGACAAGAGCCGTGTTCTTAGCATATACAAAGTGTTTAACATGTGAAAAAAGGCAGTTGAATGGCAATAGTTTATTCATTTGTTTGCCAATCTGTACTTGTTGTTTCCGCCTTGTTATATATGTCATCAATAGATTCACTGTCCTTTCGGCCATTCCTATTTTGTTTTTAGCTTAGATAGTTATATTTTATGGTCAATTGTGTTAAAAGGATATCCAGTATTAGTCGGCTACGTTAATTTACGGTCTATTGTGTCAAAACCTTTCTAGAGATCTGCGAATAAAGCCCAACATTTTTTAATATCATCGTTATTCTTTATGTCAATGCGTGATTAATTTTCAATGCCATCACTATCATATATTTTCACTAAAGCCATATTGGGATGGGGATAATATTTAAATTTTGTTCCAGAAACTAAGTAATTTGTTTTTTCATAACAATTAGCAATATTTTTGAAAACGAGCTTATGAGACTTATAGGTCGGTAATTATAAATATTATTCTGCGTAATGACACATTTTCAATCCCATCATTTTGAATGTGACTGTACAGTATACAGAAATAGATCTTCCTCTTTTATTAGCTTTATGTTAAGTGTGCGAAATTTCATTAAACTCAGAACATAGCTTTGGATTAGTATCAAAATAAAATCCACTCCGCACGCCTTGTATCCGCCCGCCCACTATCAGACACTCTTCTTTATGTAAATTAATAAAAATATTATTTCTAGATTTGTATCAGTAGTGCTTTGGAACGCTTCAGGCACGTGTATTTAAGGAAGCAATTGAAATCCAAAAAAACTTGAATATTTATAAGAACGACAGGGCTAAGCTTACTAATAGTTCTTGTTATGCGGTATTAGATGTCTACACCAAAAAGATATAATGGAATTTGTGTTTTAATTTTTGTCTAGCTGAAGTTATATAATTACTAATAATATTTAATAATTAAATATACTGACCTCGGTTGTCAGTGTATGTGTGCGTGAATTGAAATCTTACTCTACGTAATGCATAAAATTTTATTTTATGAAATAGTAATTACTTATAAGAAATTGGGATCTTTTGAAAAATAAATTAATTTAGTGAATATGCGTTACTGAGACAACGACCGTTGTTTCACCGAACTATTTTAATGTTTCTCACTTTGCGTTAACGTTAAGCCTTTTTCCATGATTATGTTCTGTTCAAAAATGAAGTTAACATAGATATAATAATTTAATATAGTAACAAAGAAAAAGAGTTTTGTTGTTTAAAGTATTTTTTTATCAAACCAGTTAACATTAAACAAACTACCACAAACAATTTAAAATCTTATCAATTTCTTTTTTTGAATTATGGTGGGATAGTCATCAATCATTTTACGTTTCAGCGGCCTACTGGCTTCGGGTCCAAAAGTTTTCATAGCGTTGACACCAAAGGTAGCGCCAGCAACAAACATCGAATTGGATGTTTTCTTGGCCAATTGCTCTTCGGTATTGAAACGCCGAAGATTAAGAGGATCACAGATCCTTGACGAACGCACATATTTGCGAAGTCGGGTTCTTAGAACTTTATCTCCCTTGATGACTGAAGACCACACGGGGTCAACCTTGGATGCCGATAGCAAGGATTTGTCATCAAGTTTTCTGAAGATAATAGATGCGATTTCTAAAGGCAATCTGCTTATCAAATCAGTAACATCAGCTACAACTCGAGTAACTCCCATCACACACAATAGCGAATAGAATGAATCCATATCTGGTATTATTAGCAATGCAGTTTTTATTTTTATTTTTATTTTTTTATTTTTTTATTAAATATCAAAAATAATATACAAAAATCAAAAAGTCCCAATAAACTACTTTAAAGTAGTTTGTCATTGGGTGCTTTTAACTTAAACAGATTATATCAAATATATACATTCATATCATGAGAGGTGTAATACAATAAAAATAAAAACAAAAAACAATTAAAGCGTATGCAGTTAGAAATAGTTTGTATTAGAGTCTAGTACAAACTATTTCTTTCAGCTAGCCAATTTTTCAACAAAAATTTTCTTTTTATATTTGTACATTTTTTGATTTCTGCAGGTAACATATTTAAACAATTTGGTATCATGTAGTCTAGCGTTCTTTTTCCATATTTGTTTACATGCTTTGGTACGATTAGTCCTTCATTTAATGTAAATCGAGTATTGTAAGTGTGTTCCAGTCTATTTATGTACATAGGGCTATTTATGTGCTGAAAAATTATTTTATACCACATAATTGCTCTTACCGAGAGGATTTTCAGATTTTGATAAAGGTGTGGAACATTATGCCTTTGTTCATATAAACTTTTATGAGCTAATAATTTAACAAGAGAATTTTGAACTGCTTGAACATGATTTATATTTGTTTTAGAGGAAAATCCCCAAGCTGTAATTCCATACCTTATGATAGATTCAGCTAGTGATAAATAAATTATTCAAAGTGTGCATATTGGAACATAAAATTTTAATTTATATAATCTACTAATAATAGATCTCAGTCGTTCACAGACTTTATTTATCTGTAAATCCCATTTGAAAAAACAATCAATAATAACACCTAAATAAACATATTTTTTAACCAGTTCAATATTTTCACATGTACACAACGCAGGGATACCAACATGTAGGCAATCTGAATTGTGTGTTTTAATTTCGGGTATAATAGTATTTACCTTGGCATTGGGTGATCTAATGTGTATCAATTTAGTTTTTTTTGCATTTATGATTAGGCCAGAGTCGTGAGACCATTTTAAAAGTTCAATGTAATCTTTTTGTAAAAGTTCAATACATAATTGCAAATCACTACAAGACAACACCAATGCAGTATCATCCGCGTACACAAAGTGTTTTACATGTTTAAAAATAAATTTAATAAAAGATACATAAATTATATATAAAATAGGACCTAATATGGAACCTTGAGGAACACCTGCTAAGATTTTTCTTTTTTTACTTAAAGTGTTCAAAAGCTTTATTTGCATGCACCTGTTGTTCAAATAATTTTCAAATAGCTTTAGAAGTTTCCCTCTTATTCCTATGATTTCTAGTATTTTCAACAATTTTTTATGGTTAATAGTGTCAAATGCCTTGGAATAATCTATAAATAAGACTAATACATGATGTTTATTATTTAAATTATTATTTATCAAGCTGGCAAACTTTTGAAGTAGCACTTCAGTGCCCTTTTTTTTTTGGAATCCATATTGGTTAGTATCAATAATAGAAAAATCTTCCAAATATTTTATTAATTTAATTTGAATGTATTTTTCAAGAATTTTTTCGAGTGATGGCAAAATACTGATTGGTCTATAATTACCCAAAAAGGTGTGATCACCTCCTTTATAAATGGGTCTGATAATACTACATTTTAAATCATCTGGAATTTTTGCTTCAAATAAGATTCTGTTTACAAAATGGGTTATAATTGGACCTAATGTTAATATATGTTTTTTAATATCGCTCATTCTGATATTATCGATTCCAGGAGAAGAGCTTTTAAGTTGCTTCACAATGTTTTCTATATCAGCAATTTTAGCCCTAGGTAGGTACATGCTTTGAGGCATCTCCTCTGGTTCAAACCCAGTTGTCCTGTAATTACATTTATGTAACATATTGCAAACATTGTCAGAGAAATAATCAACAAAGTCATTTGTTACGCTTTCTTCGGTCCGATCTTTCATCAAATATTTGGATGCAACTTGGTCACAATCATTTTTACATTTCTTTCCTAAAATTTGATTACATTCGTCCCATGTTTTTTTTGAGTCTTGAAATATATTTTTGAATTTATCATTATAGTATGAGGTTTTTAATTTTATTAACAATTTATTTAAAATATTTCGAAAACACTTATATTCTTTTTCATAGTATTTGTTCGTTGGAGCATTTCTCCAACGTTTGTATAAAAAATCTCTTTTTTTAATTTTATAAAGTGCATCAGTAGATATCCATTCATTTATGGCATGCGGTCGGTTTTTTGATTTTTTGCTTATTTCAATTGTGCTTTTTTTATACAAGTCATCAAAATAATTTTTAATTTTCAAATAAATAACAGAACATTCGGTTTCCTTTAGAAGCGATTTCCAATCATAATTACAAATATGTTTATCAACCAGTTTTTGCGAAAGAATTTTAACTTTATTATAATCATTTGAGTTTAAATTATCTACCGAGTTATAGCGTATACTTATAGCTGTTGTGTTGTGATCGGCAATGTTATAGTCACATACACATGCGAAGATTGTACTGGTTAATCCAGCGGGCAGTTTACCGCTTATTCGCACGTAGAAATGATCGATACATGAACTATTTATTTTCTGTTTAACAATTACTTCCCTAGTGACGCCATCTATACATTTTTTCAAATAGTTATTTGTAAGAATATTTTCATAATTTATTATGATAGGATCATTTTTGTTTAATAAATTTAAATTTATGTCGCCGAAAAATATTACACTTTCATTTGATTTAATATTGTTTTCAAACACAGAGGATATTTCTGACAAAAATGATAGCTTATTTAGATTCGGGGGTCGGTATATTGCTAAGACATTTAAAGTGCTCTTATTTGGAAGTGTCAATATTCCAAAAACGTTCTCAAAAAATTTGGTGTCCAGAAATATTTGCGAAAAGGAAAGGTTATTCTTTATATATAACAAGATGCCTCCACCGGATTTTTGTTTTCTACAATAGTGATACGAATTGTATCCGGGAATATCATAAAGATTAACAAGTTCCGAACGAATTGCCGTTTCGCAAAGCATGAGTACGTCAACGTGATTTAAACAGTCTTTAAAATAAACATGAAATAGGTCGAAATATTTACATATTGACCTAATGTTTAGTTGAACAAAATTAAGTTTACTTGTATCACATTTCCTTGAATCTTGCTTTTGAAACCATTCACGCAGGTTATTTACTTTACAAAAATTAATATCATTGTCATCATCTATGAAACTAAAAGACATAATGATTTAAATAAAATATTTCCAAAAACATTCATGGTTAGATTATAGTATTGTTCAGTATAAGGTAGGTTTAATAATTTGCACCAGTAAATACATACTGTACATTTTCTACATGAAATATATTTTTTTCGTTGATTGTATTTTAATTGATAACTAATTGATAATTGATAATTAATTGATAACATGATAATTAATGGATAACAATAATTTATTTGTTTCATTCTCCATTTGGTAACGATTTGTAAGTAAGATAGTGTGCGTGATTTTACGCCGCTAAAACAAGTATTGAAACAGTAGTGCAGATTTAAATGGGAATATTGGTATTGCGGTGTATATAAACTATTATACTCTTTATTTAAAATATAATAAAATATTACACTTATAACATTCCGTATAAAAGTAAAAAGTTGAAATACAGTATTTATTAATAGATAATTTAGATGCAAGGCAATGGACATAATAGTATATGTAGAGTAGGTGTATAGAACGTATTTAAATAGTGTAGGCCTATAAACAATGATTATAAAATGTATTTTAATATTCTGTATCTGGTAAAGAAAAGTGTGTAACTTTTGATGTGTTAATTTAATATTAACAAGCATCTTAAAAGAAGAAAACTTACATATCACATACGTAAGTAGTAGTTGATTAGAGTTTGTAAAATTTTGGTTGGTTTGGGTTTAGTTTTCCTGGAAATTTGGTGGTAGTCCGTTGGTTTTGGTAATACCGTGTTGCGGACTTGCATTTTCACGACACATTCAAGTTTTTAAATATTTTTTTAGGCTTATTCGTTATTATTATTAGTTTTTAATTCCAGAATGAATGCGACAGTACCTATTGTAAATTGTATTGGCTCCAATCCAATATTCTAACCATGAATGTTAAAAAACAGGAATAAAATCATTTTCATCAAATATTTTAACTATGTATGTTAAAAATACAGGAATAAAATGATATTCATCAAATATTCTAACTATTAATGTTAAAAATACAGGAATAAAATGATTTTCATCAAATATTCTAAGTAGGAATGTTAAAAATATAGGAATAAAATCATTCGTCCTCATGTACCCTTAAAAATATGAATATAAAAACATGCAAATCCTGATACGGGTGAATTATATTGGCTGTGCATTGATAAACAATTAACATTTAAACAGCATATTCAATATAATAAAGATAAAATCAGTCCCTTTATTAGCGTATTCAACCGGTAATCATATCTGTTACCAATAATAATTTAAAAAAGGTCTTTATGTAATCAGATTTGACAAGAGTCGTGTTGTCAGCATATACAAAGTGTTTAACATGTAAAAAAGGCATTTGAATGGCAATAGTTTATTCATTTGTTTGCCAATCTGTACTTGTTGTTCTCGCCTTGTTATATATGTCATCAATAGATTCACTGTCCTTTCGGCCATTTCTATTTTGGTTTTAGCTTAGATAGTTATATTTTATGGTCAATTGTTTTAAAAGGATATCCAGTATTAGTCGGCTACGTTAATTTACGGTCTATTGTGTCAAAATCTTTCTAGAGATCTACGAATAAAGCCCAACATTTTTTAAGTAATTTGTTTTTTCATAAAAATTAGCAATATTTTTGAAAACGAGCTTATGAGACTTATAGGTCGGTAATTATAAAGATTATTTTGCGTAATGACACATTTTCAATCCCTTCATTTTGAATGTGACTGTACAGTATACAGAAATAGACCTTCCTCTTTTATTAGCTTTATGTTAAGTGTGCGAAATTTCATTAAACTCAGAACATAGCTTTAGATTAGTATCAAAATAAAATCCACTCCGCACGCCTTGTATCCGCCCGCCCTCTATCAGACACTCTTCTTTATGTAAATTAATAAAAATATTATTTCTAGATTTGTATCAGTAGTGCTTTGGAACGCTTCAGGCACGTGTATTTAAGGAAGCAATTGAAATCCAAAAAAATTAAATATTTATAAGAACGACAGGGCTAAGCTTACTAATAGTTCTTGTTATGCGGTATTAGATGGTGCCACGTAACGAATTGACACGTTCAAAACTCCGGCGAATTCAAATTAGTACCTATCAGTTGTAACCATTGTTCGCGGTGCGCATGCGTGCACCGTGAGGTTGGTAAACTGCACAACGCCACACACGCGGGCATTCACCAACGGCCCCCCACTCGCAATCTGGCCTCGGCCTTGATAACATGTGAGCGTTACCGCCAACAGAGACGCAAACATAAGCGCGCCTAAATTAACAACATGTGATTTCCTTCTCAGCAAATGTCCACAAACCGTCCCAAAAAACCGTTTTTTTTTGGCGCGCTCGCAAAACTCGCTTCACAAAATGGCGGTCCTTCGTGTTCACACTTTGCCGCGTCACGAAAACAGACACGACAACCACAAACAAATACAACAGAGTTGTTTTTGTTTCTCAGCAAGCATAAACATCACGAATTCGTGTTTGTTTATTTTTTTTCCAAGCTCACTTCAGGATCGTAATGTACCTCGCATAGTAAACATTACCTTCAGACAAATCACCTTCCGCCAACGAGTTTAAATAAAAACACGGGTTTGTCTCAACACTAATTACACATTTATTCCTAATAAATTATAGGTACAACTGCTTTTTCCTCCAATGTGCAAATACGAGTGTTAACCCTCCAAGTGCCTTCGACGAGTGTTAACCCTCCAAGTGCCTTCGACGAGTGTCAACCTTCCAAGTGCCTTCGACGAGTGTTAACCTTCCAAGTGCCTTCGACAAATGTTATCCTTACAGCAAGTGACGTGAAAAAGTGAAATTAAATTCATTCCTTTTCTTCAAAATTCTCAATTTTAAAGCAAAATCTCTGGCCAATTTTTTTTCTCAACAAGTGAAAGTGACTAGTGAAACTAAAAAACACAGTTTTACAAAGCAAAGTCCTGGAAAAAAAATTTTTCTCAACAAGTGAAAGTGACTAGTGAAACTAAAAAACACAGTTTTACAAAGCAAAGTCCTGGCCAAATTTTCAAAAATTCAAAACACTTCAAAAATTCCGGAACACAATCGTCTTCTTTCTTAACAAACATCAAGCAAACCTTCAAAATGGATCCACCCACTGCACCTACAGGAATTACATTTGGGGTAATCACCAACATTTTCCAATCAAAAAGAGAAATATTACTCCAAGCTCTTCGTAAAAGGGACCTGTCGCCAACTAACAAATCAAGGAAGTCACTCATAAATTACGCCTTGTACTTCAACAAGAAATACATCAGGAATTTACGTTTCAATTGCCCCAAACCAGTGGAAGCAATAATAATTACACCAGTACCACCTGAGTCTAAAAACATACCAACACCAGTCATTCCACAAAATAAAAGTTACGACCTAACTTCCTGGAAAATTAAGTTCAACGGTCGCTCCGATGTGGAAAATTTTATTGACAGAATAGAAGAAACTGCCCAAGTCAGAGAAATTCCCATAGAAATCCTACATCGCAACTTTATCGACCTCATTGCTCCCGAATTACTCTCGTGGCACAAATTACACAAAAAAAGGGCAGATTCTTGGCCCAAACTAAAATCAGCCCTCATCAACAATTTTGGAAAAAAGGAAGCACAGCACAAAATAAAACTGTCGCTGTTTGCAATCAAGCAACTTTCGAACGAATCAGTTGCCAACTTCATACAAAGAGCTGAATTCACAAACGCCAGGCTCTCTTCACCTGTTTCGGACGACGAACTTTTGCCGGTTATAATTGATGGTCTCCTCCATAAATATGAGAACATCATTACATCACAAAAAATCCTCAGCATTAACCAACTTAACGACGTTTGCCTTCTATTGGAAACATACCAAAACAGAAGAAAGGACTCTAACGATGCAAACGAAATCATCAAACCAAGCAGATCCTCTGGTATCAAACCGGAATATAATGAAAGAAAAATCTGCTCATTCTGCAAAAAAACCGGTCATTCTCAAACTACTTGTTTTAAACAAGCTAACCTCCAAGAACCCCGGGACACCAGAGCACCTAAGAGACATTCTTCCCAAAACCGCTCTCCACCTCGCGACAATCTACGAGAAATTTTCAAAAAATCGAGACACAACCACGAGAGATTACACGCTCCCAATAAAGTTGTCAAACCTCCACCGGACTTTTCGAAACCCCCTCCAAATTGGGTAAACAAGAAACAAAAAAACTAATACCCAACCTCTCGGGAATCCATTTCACTCCAAGGCCTAAGGAATGGATAGAGTGGTTGAGACACGTAAAATACTTCAACCAGGCCTTAAATCTTTCAACTGTTAGTTGCAAAGAAGCTCAAGACGGAAGACCCTACGCTCAATTCTCCGTCAATAATGTCACCTTTTCGGGACTTATGGATAGTGGCGCATCTATTAGTTGCCTCGGCAATAATGCACACATACCTTTCGTCAATTGCGGATTTAGAATCAAAATGCATTCTACACACGTTACAACCGCAGACAACACAGCTCAAACTGTCACAGGTTCTCTAGCACTACCTGTCAGTTGCGGAAACAAAACAATCACGATCAACTTCTTAGTAATTCCTTCGATATCCCAGAACTTCATCCTCGGTGTAGACTTCTGGAAGGCCTTTAATGTCGCCCCCCAGGTATTTAACACTTGCAACAACACCTCTCACTCCACTCAAGTTAGTGAGATTCGTACAGTAATACTTTACGAAAATCTAAGTTCTGCTCAATCACAACAATTAAAAGAAATGATCAGCAAATTCGAATCAATATCTTTCGAAAAATGCGGCTTAGGACTAACTAACCTGGTCGAACACCACATCAAAACCACTGGGCCACCCATCAAACAAAGGTACTATAACCTAGCTCCCCAGAAACTTAAACAATTGGAAAAAGAGTTAGACGAAATGTTGAGTTTAGGCGTGGTAGTTCCTAGCAGAAGCGCCTGGACCAACCCAACTCTACTTCAAAAAAGGACGGCTCTGCACGATTCTGCATCGACAGTAGAAGACTTAATGCTTGCACTGAGGCTGACGCCTATCCACTTCCATTTGTTCACGCCATCCTCGACAAACTACGAAACGCCAAGTTTATATCTTCAATTGATCTAAGCAAAGCTTTTTGACAAATACCATTAGACGCTGCATCTTGTGAAAAAACTGCATTCGTCATACCAGGTAGAGGTATGTTCCACTTTAAAAGGTTACCATTCGGCCTCAAAAACAGCCCTGCCGAACTACAAAGGTTAATGGACAAATTATTCGGCCCAGAATCGGATAACAACTTATTTTGTTACCTAGACGACCTCATCATCATAACTGACACTTTCGAAAAACACATTGAAATGCTGGAAAAAGTCTTCCAACAACTCAAACTCGCCGGTCTCACCATCAATTTGAAGAAATCAGAATTCTGCAAGTCCCGCTTGCGTTATTTAGGCTTTATTGTCGACGAAAAAGGTCTGATAACGGACCCAGCTAAAGTCGAAGCCATGGCAAATTTCCCCAGACCCAAAAACGCAAAAGAAGTCTAGAAGTCAAAAGGTTTTCTAGGACTTGTCGGTTATTATAGAAGGTTCATCAAAGACTTCTCCAACATCGCAGCACCCCTCAACAAAATCACTGGTACACGCAAAGGCATCAGTAATTTCCTATGGTCCCCTGAAACCGAAAAAGCCTTCATCACTTTGAAATCTGCTCTACAAACAGCAACCGTGCTGAACTGTCCTGATTTTACGCTTCCTTTCACGCTCCATACAGACGCTTCTAATGTTGGAATCGGCGGAGTACTAACACAGGAATTTTCCGATGGCGAACACCCTGTAGCTTACTTTTCCCGTAGCTTAAACAAACACGAAAAGAACTACGGAATAACGGAAAAAGAATTACTGGCAGTAATGGACTCTATTCACCACTTTCGAGGATACATAGACGGTAGCAAATTCACTGTAATTACTGACCACAGTAGCCTAAAATGGCTAATCTCCTTGAACAATCCATCCGGTAGACTCGCTCGTTGGTCATCACGTTTGTCTCAATACACTTTCGATGTCATACACCGCAAAGGCGCCGACAACATTGTACCTGACGCACTCTCAAGAATCGAGCTTGCTCTCCTAAACACCGAACCAACTGCCCACATCTCTTCTACTAAGGACACCTGGTATCTAAAGATATTCAACGGTTGCATTAACTCTCCTCAACAGTTTCCCAATTTCATCATAAAAGAAGGACAATTGTACCGTAATTGCAAACCTCCTTTGTCTATCCTCGAAGACCATGCTTGGAAACTGGTTGTTCCTCCTGAAGAAAGAGAACAAATAATATTCAACAACCACAGTGCCCCGGAATCCATACACCCCGGAACCTTCAAGACATATAAGAAAATATCCTTGAAATATTATTGGCCCGGCCTTTTCAAACAAGTGCGAAATTATATTTCTAAATGCGACACTTGCAAAGCTTATAAACACAGCACCGCACCCCCTGCTGGTCTTATGGGTAAACCCAAACGCGCCGATAGACCACTGCAATCTCTGTCAATGGATCTTATTGGACCTTTCCCCAGAAGTTATGCTGGACACATGCATATACTCAGTGTAGTGGACATTTTCACCAAATATTGTTGGATTTTTCCTTTAAAAAGAGCTACCGCATCTGCAGTCGTAAGCCTTTTGGAAAAACACATATTTATACCTTACGGAACCCCCCGTACAATTATTGTGGATAACGGAAAATAGTTCATCGCAACTGAATTTAAGGAGTTCCTGTCCAAATACGGCATTAAGGACATATTTTATAACACTCTCTACACACCACAGAACAACACTGTAGAGCGTTATAACCAAAACATCAACACTGCCCTGGCTATCCTAGTTGATAAAGACCAACGCACTTGGTGTAAAAACTTGGAAAAAATTCAAGCAGCTATGAACAACACGGTAAATCTTACAACCGGTTACACCCCATTCTTCCTCAAACACGGCATGGAACAAATTGTTCACGGCTCTCTACATCGGAATATTGATTTTCCATCATCGGTCCCCTCATTTGAAGACCCTGTAGAAACATATGCCCACCGTTTAGAAGAACTCTCTGCTATCTACAGCGAAGTAACAGACGCTTTATTACTGGCCCACCAAAAAAGTGCGGACAGATACAACTTACGCAGGAAACATGTCACTTTTAATAAAGAAGATATTGTCTGGAGAAGAAATAACACATTGTCACAAGGTGCCATGTACTTCTCTGCCAAATTGGCACCCCGCTTTATCAAGGCTAAAGTACTGAGAAAAATCTCAGATTTGGTGTACACCCTGTCCGACATTACTGGTAAACACATAGGCAACTACCACATAAAGGACATTGTCAAGGCTGGAAATATGGAAACAATAGAAACCATCACTCCTGTCCCTACGTTTGTACCTCATTGGCAGAAACAACCACTGTCATACACTACAAACCTTGCATAAACAACTATTTATGATTTGTACTATTGATTTCACAAGCCGTCTACCAAAGTGTTATTCGTTTTTTGTCGAAATCATTAGCCTTTTGACCATAATGTTCTTGATTTTCATAAATTAATCATCCATTATGGTTTGTCGTAAGTAAATCTTACACGACAAGGTACAATAAGTGTCAATTGTAACCTTGACCTCGGCACACTATTTCATTGTATATAAACTTTTGTTCCTATTCTTTTCTCACATTTCACCTTTTCTCATGTATACACCTTTTTTGAAACTGATCATTTCAGAAAAGAGACACCTCCTCAATGTCGGTTTGTATTTTTTGGTACGCGCGATGCTCAAAAATGTTCTCCATTCCCTGTTCCCAACACACCAAGTTCTCTTGTCATATCATTTTATATTATTGTTTCTTTTTGCCCATGTTCTCGCAATTGTCCTTCATATTTGTTCTAATGGGTTTCATCGTACATAAAACAATGACCCTTTGCAACATGCACCCAATTGAGGTAAATGTTCAACCCCTGTAATTTGTAATCATAATGCGTGTGTAATTCCAGTTCGGTATCGTCATTTGATTCAAGTTACACAGGTGTAACAAATACAAGTTACAATTACCATGTTAAAGTTTTTTCAGTTTTACCAAAATTGAATGGCGCTCAACTATCCCATTTGCTCTTGTCTTTTTTCAGAATTTGATATTGACACGTCATTTCTGAAAATAGTTGTTATAAAGAAAGACAAATTGCAATTTGTCTTCCTCATCAATAACATTGTACCATGCATAACACCTTTCGGTCACATTGAGTATGTAAAATCATAGGATCTCAACTTACTGACCTAAACCTGTTATATAGTCGCACTTTATTTTGTCTTGAATGACATTAATTTGCTTTGTTAAAATACACCAAGCCAGGTCACTCATATTAAGTATCCTGTGTCTCAAGGTGCCCTTTTGTATATAAAAATGTATAACATGTATAGTTCACAACATTCGTGTTTGTGGCAATTGTGGTAACACCAAGTGTGTTTCCTTGCTCATTTTGTGTGGTCATTTTAAGTAGGTAAAACCCAATCAGGTCTTAAATAAACCACTACAAACCTTTCTATTGTAAACAAAGAGTAAGTAAAACCAAATAGGTCTCTTTAGCTATATTCACAACTTTTTTGTCTTGTATAAAACATCCTTGTTGACATATGTCTTGTATTATTGCCAACCATCCGTGTAAACTCAGCATAAGTTAGTGTCATCACACAACGTGTAAACTCAACTTATGTTTGTGTCATCAAATACCGTGTAAACTCAACTTAGGGTTGTGTCATCACAGTATATTGTAAGCAAAGAGTAAGTAAAACCAATAGGTCTCTTTCGCTATATTTGTGCACTGTGTAAGTAATTACTACTATCACATCACATGTCTTGTACAATTGTATCTGCTAGTCATGTTACTTTTTGTATTATGCTAGTACCAATAACTATCGACATTACCGTATATGTTTATTGTGTATTTTGTGTATATTCCGTTTGTATTGAAATGGAAACTTCTTCATCAACTTGAACGTAAACTTGTCTTCCACCATGATACGAGAGATCGTTATAAAATCCACCATGATACGTGCGAACGTTATAAAATCCAATGCTATACGAGAAGTTCGTCATAATCACTTATTTTTCGCCAACGCAGCGAATAGGTAATTTGTCTCAATGTTTTGTTATAAATACCTACTGTCTTACACCCTTTCAATACTGGGCTCGTCTTTTTTTCAAATCGTTCAATTTTTACATGATACGTGAAGACGTCATAATACTTACCGTGATTCGTGTGAACGATATAATATCAATTGGTTTTTCTTAAATAAGATTGCCACCTGTTTATACTTGAACTACCTGACGTAGATCATTTTACCCGGATATGTCTTGTCATTAAAACAATTGACACCTTTGTTAAACTTGCCAAACAGCAGGAAATTTCCCTCTTGAAAGAGAAATTTAAAAAAATAACATTGAAGCTGTGCATTCAGCAAATTTTGGTCGAATTGATGCCTGTGGACTTCTTGTAACTAAACCCAAGAACTATCTACTATCCATTGACCATGGACTAATCATCGGCTTCACTTTTGATTATGAGGTATCGTGTCGTAGGAGGTCAATCGGGACATGACACAAAAACACCTAACTCGTCGGCTGGGAAACGAATAAGAAAACTCCCAGGTTTGTGAAATTTGAACAAGGGTCTGTCATTTTCTCACAAATTTGTAGAAGATTAAATCGACCCCTAGTCTTTCATCCAATAAACATGAAAGACTAGAATTGTATTATGTTGTATGTTATGTTTCATCACACTTTCTTGTAAATGTAATGAGTCAGGAAACCTGCTGTCAAATATATTTCGCTCTCTCCTGAAGATCGAATCTGTACTCTAGCCTGTTTTCAGCAGATTTCTATACTCAACCGTTTCTTTTCGTCATCACTTTCACCATGTACATATTGTAGAAAATTATTCCCGGATTTGGAAATAGTACGATAAGCATTGGCTTATCGTCTGTCAAATAGGACAAACCTCATCCACGAATCCTTTTTTTCTCACCCCTTCTCCCATCATCCCTTCACTCTTCAATGAAATATATTCACTATGTTCTCTTCTTTGAAAACCTTACGTTGTTACCGCTTCAGCGATAACATTGACCATGAAAGGTCAATTGTTTTCAAAAAAGTTATTTTCTGTCACATTACACAAACATGTTCTTGTATCAGTGGATTTGTATTCAGTACTATTGCACTGAATGGACTATACAGAGTCACCTCTTGATACGAAAACATATTTTTTTTCACATTTGTAAAATCTCAATTAGTTAGGAACATCTCTATCTTTCTCTTTCTCTGGTTTCTGGCAAGCAAATCTCTTTCTTCTCTCCAAGGCACATTTGTTTCTCTCCAACCTTTATTTCATCATTGGTCTACCAGGCAGGTAAACTTCAAGAATTTTGTTCTAATAATAATTTACCCCTGGACTAAAAAGAAGCCCAGCAGCCTCCCTCACCACCAGCTGAGCCCTCTTCATTGCCGCCTTCACTACCGTCACGGAGGTCCCCTCTCTTCAGCCTCGTCATACAAAAAGCACCCGACCACACCCAACTCAATTAAGTGTGAGCCGTTTGTGCAGTTGCGAACAAAGTCGTCTCACAATATAATGACACTTTCCAAACAACAACCTCCGAGCATGTCAGCCCCAGGTTAGTTGTCCGTTCCTGCCAATCAACTGCTGTCTTTTGCTTCATCAAGCACTGACACAAGCACTGTCCTGCAAATACTAAAACACGCAGACCAACCAGTAGCCGTTCGTGCAGACTCACCAAATGCCGTTTGTGCATACTCACCACCGATCTCCACTTGGCATCAACCCATGTTATTCGCAGCCCTGCACGCTTTAATAACCAATACAACCTTGCTTACTGCCAGCATGGATCCACTCTGGCATTTCTACAAACTTGAAGCACCTATTTTTGACCTCTGTGATAGTAGAACCCCTCCGCAACAACAAGTTCCACTCCGTGTTCTTTTCTCAGACCCTAGTGTTCATTTGAGTGTAATCTCAATGGGTCATGTGTTAGTGAAAATAACAAGTGCAAAGCAAACTCCGACCACTACGCAAACACAACAAACTACGCTGCGCAAATCTTAGCTTCCCGGACCAATGATAAACTTAAGAGTCCTTTTTTTTCCATAATGTCATGTCACATGTTACTATGTTTTGTCTTGTCTTGTCATGTCATATGTTACTATGTTTTGTCTTGTCTTGTCATGTCATATGTTACTATTTTTTTTTTTTATTTATTATTGAACATTATAAATGATAACAATATGCAGACTTATAAATAATTTGTTCATTATTATTCTATTTCTCCATAAGTTGAGCTCCAGGAGCTCGTGTTTATGGGAGGAGTCTTTACATTTAGTTCTAATGATTTTTTAAACAATAATCAAAAACTTTTGAAATAAATACAAACATAATATTAACATAAGTACACAAATTAGAAAATTGTTTTTTTAAAGATAATTAAAATAATTCATCTTTTTACAGATTAAGTAAGCGTGAGGAAATTAAGGGTACAATATATCAAGAAAAATTTAGAAAAGTAGTTTTTTTTTAAAGACAATCAAATTAATATATATTTTTTACAGATTGAGTAAGTGTAAGAAAATTAGGGGTACAATATATCATTATCCAATTTTAGGGACTTAATTAACTTTTTGAATTGTTCATAATTCACAGTTTCGGTTACACTAATTTTATTTTTGGACAATAATATATTGTACCATCTCACACCTAAATACGAATAGTGGTGCTGAGCCGTGGTCGTTCTAAGCATAGGAATGGCTATTAAGCCATTTGTTTTGAATCTATTGCTTATGCTATCTGAGGGGTGAATTTTATAAATAAAATATTCTTTATAAATTTGATATAAGGCGATTCTCTTATACAATTCTGTTATAGATGGTACATTAAATTCCTGAAATATCTCTAAAGTAGGGGAGTCATATGGTTTTCTAAGGATGATTTTTATAATTATTCTTTGAATTGTAATTATGGGCTGTAAAGAAGCCTTAAAAGCCCCTCCCCACCCAATAATCCCGTACTGCAATAAGGACTGAATTAATGCATAATAGACAATTTTGATAGTTTTCTTATTTAAAATATTTCGTATATTATAGAAAATATAGATAAGTTTTCTTATTCTTTCAACAGTGAGATTAATATGGTCTTTCCATTTAACATTTTTATCTATTAAGATACCAAGATATTTTATATTGGATTTATGATTTAGTTTCGCGCAGTCCGTATTACATGTACCGTCATTTACACAGTTTTTAGAATGAATTGTTATGTTAATTAGGTTATTTGGCACATCTTCTTGTAGAGTGAAAGGAATACAATATGTTTTTTCTGTGTTAAGTGATAATAAATTGCCATCGAACCAATTTTTTATAACCTTCATATCCTGATTCGCTGCATTGGTAATTTCGTTCCATGTCTTTTTTTCGATAATTATTGCAGTGTCGTCAGCAAAGGATATAAGTTTACCATTAAGTGATAATTTAAACATATGGTTAACGTAAATTATAAATAAAATTGGTCCAATAACAGTCCCTTGGGGAATTCCAAATTCTAAAGTTTCATCTACGCTAAGTGAGTTATTAAGTTTTACTTTTTGGTTTCTTTGAGTTAGATAGCTTTGCAGCCAATACCTTACCTTACCAATAATACCGATATCATTTAATTTATTAATTAGTTTTGTATGGGAGATACTATCAAAAGCCTTACGTAAATCAATGAAAATGCCAAGGCATTTATTTTTTTTATCTAATGCACGGTATATAGTTGAAGTTAGTTCTGCAATGGCATCATGAGTGCCTAGTTTCTCTCTAAATCCAAATTGGCTAGGACTAATTATTTTATTATTTTCAATATAGTATAAAAGTTGCTTTTTTACGATCTTTTCGAAAATTTTTGCAATGTTTGAGACAACAGATATGGGTCGATCGTTTGATATTTCTTCAGGGCTGCCAGATTTAAAAACGGGTGTTACAATAGATTTTTTATAAACGGAGGGGAATATTCCACTATTTAAACTAATATTTATAATGTGTGTAATTGGAATTAATAATTCATTATAATTTTTCAACATTTCTACTGTGACTCCATCAAACCCTGGTGCAGATGCACCTTTTAATTCACTTATAATATTTTTTATGTCATCTGTTGTTACCGGTTTGAAAACTGACAGATTATTTTGTTTGTGACAGTCCTTTTCGAAATTATCTATTTTATAATTTTCATCAATCCGTGTAGCTAAATTTTGTCCGACGTTAGCGAAATATTTATTGAAGGCATTAGCACATTTTGTCGGTTCCATTAGGGCATTAATAGAATTTTTTCCGATATTAATTTTTTTAATTTGAGTTTTTTTGTTTTTTCTACTATTTATTTCATTTATTGTTTTCCATATATGTTTTACATTTTGTTTAGCCACATCAATTTCATTTTTGTAAAAGTTTTCTTTAGTTGTTTTTAGTAAACAGGTTAATTTGTTCCTAAATTTTTTATAATCTGTGTATATTTTTTTATCTAAGGGAAATTTCTTTGTCAAGCGATATAACTCTTCTTTTTTTCTAATAGACACGATTAAGCCATGTGAAATCCATGGTTTTATTTTTTTGAATTTTGATTTAATTTTTATGGTTTTAATATCTGTTGATGCTGTAATATAATTGCATAGTATATTATCAAAAATATTTGCGCATGTTTCAGCACATGTTGATTCTAATACGGAACGCCATGTTTCTGTTTTTATTTTTAGGCTTAATTTATGATGGTTTAGTGAATTTTTTGTAAAAGTATTGCATTTTGAATCAATATAATTATTAATATTAAGTTTTTGTATATAGATGCAAGTGTGATGATCAGTAATATTATTTTTTAATATTATCGTGTGTAATTTGTCGGTATCTTTAGTGTTACTCCATATGTGGTCGATACAAGATGGACGTTGACCCGTAATTTCTCTAGTATATTTATTTATACACAATATGAAATTCATTTCCGTCATATAATTGATAAATTCAGTTTTTATTCTGTTACTATTTTCGTTTGAAACATCTATGTTGAAATCGCCGATTATTGTTATGTTCTGTTTATTTTTTTTTGATAAGATAATGCTTCTCAATTCATCCATAAATGTGTACTCGTTTGATCCGTGTGTTCGGTAAATTGCAATAATATTAAAACACATTTTATTTACATTTAGATTAATATCTAAGCAATTAACTCGCTGCATAGGTACTTCTTCCACTGCGATGTTTGAATAGCAAGATTTAACAAATACAACAATACCACTATTTCTATTAATAGCACAAGATGTTGCGAAGTAGGTATATTCTGGTATGCAAAATTTATTGTATACGTTGGTGAATCCTTCCGTTAAAACTATAACGTCCGGTTTATGATTTAGTAAATTAATTGAGAGTAAAAATTCATTGAAATTTTGTTTCATTGATCTGATATTTAAATGGAGTACAGAGAATGAATTTGTTATTTTATCCACGATTTTATTACAATCTTTTAAAGTATGACAAATATATTCTGAAATATTAAGCGTTTTATCTAATTCCTCAGTGAAGAAATTATTCATTTTAAAAGAAATAAGGAAATAATATTGTTATAACTAATTGTCAAAAATGAATTTGATTTTGATGACAAACTATAAATTAGCAGCATATGTTCACGGATAATATCAAGGTTGACTTGAAATAGTTTTGGTGACAATATTGAACAACTTAGCATTATATTACTAGTGATGATATTATGAAGATGATACATACTATGTAGTATATTAATTTTGTTTTGTATAAATAATATTTTACAAACATTAACACTTTGAGAGTAGGCTAATATTTTAATGTTGTGTTTTTGTCTTAAAATTTTACAGAAATAGTTAATTAAATATTTTTTGGATATTACTGATAAATCGTTATCTCTTCGATGGTAGATTAATAACATTGAAATGTTTCTCAATTGTTCGAAAGTTTTAATATTAATAGCTAAATTGTGCGAAAAGTCAGAAAAGTGTGAAAAGTCAGAAAAAAAGCGTATTTGAAACAAAAATATAAAATTTGGTATTGAGTTTTTAATCTTGTTAAGAATTTTAAAGTTAGTTATTAAGAATGTTAAAGTAGGTACATACCTATTCATAATTTATACGCCCTTGGGCAATAGTCATCATTTTTTTTAAATACATACAATTTTTGCTATTTGCTTTATGATTTGTATCGTTTGTTGACTTGAAAGTGTTGTTTTGGAAATCACAATTTTTGCATTTCTCTTCTTTGTTTTTATTGGGACAGTCTTTCCAAGGATGGTCCATGGCGCAGTGCAGGCACGAAGCATTCTTGTCCTTATTAAAGCAGTTGACAGCTGAATGTCCAAATCTCAGGCAATGGAAGCATTGCATTATTGGATTAGCATCCTCCACCCGCACTCTGTGGTATCCAATATTAATTTTCTCTTTAGATATGAGATATTTCCTAAGTTTTCCACTTGTTTCGACTATATAGTTTGTAAGATTGTTTTGTCCTTTTGGTTTAAGCATTTTTACTAATTTTACTGAGTTTTTCGGATTTTCATCCATGATGATTTTAATTCCATCATTTTGGGTTATTAATGATTCTATTATTTCTTCTTCTGATAGGTCGATAGGTAGGTTTCTGATGAATAGTTTAGGATTTTTTTTTTCTAATTCTTTCGCGATCATAGTATTTTTGAAGACTATATTTATTTCTTCTGTTAGTTTTTTTGCGTGATCCTTTTTGGGGCAAGAGATGATTAGTTTCTTATTTGATGCTTTATGTACTCCATTTACTGCAATCCCCAAATGCGATGTTTTAATTTTTTTAACTATCATGTCTCGAATATCATCAGATGTTGTATTAGTATTTTCACTTGCAATTATTAATGAGTATTTGGCCTCTGGTATAGGTATTGAGAGGGTTGACTTGTTGTACGTAGTATTAGTTGATTCCTTTTTTTCCTTTAAATAATTTTCAATTTTTTCTGAATGTTTTTCTTCATTTAATATAAGTTTATTTTGTAGCTCAATTATTTTTTCTTGTAGTTGAAGTTTTTCCTTGCACCATATTTCCTCTAGCTGGTGTATATCTTGTTCTATGTTACTCCTTTGTTTTGCCTCTTTGACAGATGAGCATTTTCCTATTTCAATTTTAATTGAGTCAATTAATGATTGGACACTTCGGTCCATAATGAGTTATTTTTTTTGCGGGCTGTCTGGTGACTAAACGCAGCCAGCCTGCTTTATTTTTGCAACAACAATATGTTAAACTGGGTATCACTGTGGTTTGTGGTTACTGAGTTTATCGAAATTTCTGTCCGTGCGAGCTGCACGGCAGCAGAAACTAGACTGACTAGTTATGTTTTAATTTTTGTTTTGTTCTAACTAGACTATGTTTTGTCTTGTCTTGTCATGTCATATGTTACTATGTTTTGTCTTGTCTTGTCATGTCATATGTTACTATGTTTTGTCTTGTCTTGTCATGTCATATGTTACTATGCACTGTCTTATTGTGTCACTATGTGTTCTATGTTTGTCATCAATTAGCTAGCACACCCAGTCAATCTCTCTCAATCTCTCTCTCTCGCAAGCCATCTCTCTGAGAAGCCAGTGTCATGTTTTAAGTAAAAGAGGATTCTTTAAGCCTGTTGCTTCATTGCCACGTCGCTTTTTCTCGGGCGGGCGGGGATGTGTCACGTAACGAATTGACACGTTCAAAACTCCCGCGAATTCAAATTAGTACCTATCAGTTGTAACCATTGTTCGCGGTGCGCATGCGTGCACCGTGAGGTTGGTAAACTGCACAACGCCACACACGCGGGCATTCACCAACGGCCCCCCACTCGCAATCTGGCCTCGGCCTTGATAACATGTGAACGTTACCGCCAACAGAGACGCAAACATAAGCGCGCCTAAATTAACGACTGTTTTCTCGCACAAGTACTTTATAAAACCTATATCAATTCTGTGCCAATTCACGATGAAGAACCGTGCGCGCAATAGCGCGTACAGTACAGCCGATGACCGCTAATTGTGGTTCAACAAGTACGAGATTCATCCTGCAAAACCCATGTAAGCTGATAACTATAATTCCCCTGTATGTGCCTTTTATGTTGAATCATGCTCACCTACAAAGCTTGCCAGCCAGAACCTAAAATACCGATAGAGATTGACCCAACGAAAAGCTAGAAATGTTAGGATGTTTATTACTCTTTTCATGTGTGTATTCTGTTATATAAATGTGCTTTGTGAATATACTTTCATATCCCATTCATTGCGTTTCCTTTGACGAATATGGAGTGGTTGTTTGGCCTTCAGTCCCTCGTGTAAAAGCCCAATTGGCTGACTTAATCCCTGATGTCATGGAACTCAATCTCTACCACCTGAGCTAACGCCGATTTGTTCCAAGGCACCCTTTCTACGACGGGCCCCGTGGGGAATTGCGCCCCCTCACACTGGCGTCCCTTACAATGGCTACACCAGAATGATATAATGGAATTTGTGTTTTTATTTTTGTCTAGCTGAAGTTATATAATTACTAATAATATTGAATAATTAAATATACTGACTTCGGTTGTCAGTGTATGTGTGCGTGAATTGAAATTTTACTCTACGTAATGCATAAAATTTTATTTTATGATATAGTAATTACTTATAAGAAATTGGGATCTTTTGATTAAATAAATTAATTTAGTGAATATGCGTTACTGAGACAACGAGCGTTGTTTCACCGAACAATTTTAATGTTTCTCACTTTGCGTTAACGTTAAGCCTTTTTCCATGATTATGTTCTGTTCAAAAATGAAGTTAACATAGATATAATAATTTAATATAGTAACAAAGAAAAAGAGTTTTGTTGTTTAAAGTATTTTTTTATTAAACCAGTTAACATTAAACAAACTACCACAAACAATTTAAAATCTTATCAATTTCTTCTTTTGAATTATGGTGGGATAGTCATCAATCATTTTACGTTTCAGCGGCCTACTGGCCTCGGGTCCAAAAGTTTTCATAGCGTTAAAACCAAAAGTAGCGCCAGCAACAAACATCGAATTGGATGTTTTCTTGGCCAATTGCTCTTCGGTATTGAAACGCCGAAGATTAAGAGGATCACAGATCCTTGACGAACGCACATATTTGCGAAGTCGGGTTCTTAGAACTTTATCTCCCTTGATGACTGAAGACCACACGGGGTCAACCTTGGATGCCGATAGCAAGGATTTGTCATCAAGTTTTCTGAAGATAATAGATGCGATTTCTAAAGGCAATCTGCTTATCAAATCAGTAACATCAGCTACAACTCGAGTAACTCCCATCACACACAATAGCGAATAGAATGAATCCATATCTGGTATTATTAGCAATGCAGTTGATTAGAGTTTGTAAAATTTTGGTTGGTTTGGGTTTAGTTTTCCTGGAAATTTGGTGGTAGTCCGTTGGTTTTGGTAATACCGTGTTGCGGACTTGCATTTTCACGACACATTCAAGTTTTTAAATATTTTTTTAGGCTTATTCGTTATTATTATTAGTTTTTAATTCCAGAATGAATGCGACAGTACCTATTGTAAATTATATTGGCTCCAATCCAATATTCTAACCATGAATGTTAAAAAACAGGAATAAAATCATTTTCATCAAATATTTTAACTATGTATGTTAAAAATACAGGAATAAAATGATATTCATCAAATATTCTAACTATTAATGTTAAAAATACAGGAATAAAATGATTTTCATCAAATATTCTAAGTAGGAATGTTAAAAATATAGGAATAAAATCATTCGTCTTCATGTACCCTTAAAAATATGAATATAACAACATGCAAATCCTGATACGGGTGAAATATATTGGCTGTGCATTGATAAACAATTAACATTTAAACAGCATATTCAATATAATAAAGATAAAATCAGTCCCTTTATTAGCGTATTCAACCGGTAATCATATCTGTTACCAATAATAATTTAAAAAAGGTCTTTATGTAATCAGATTTGACAAGAGTCGTGTTGTCAGCATATACAAAGTGTTTAACATGTAAAAAAAGGCATTTGAATGGCAATAGTTTATTCATTTGTTTGCCAATCTGTACTTGTTGTTCTCGCCTTGTTATATATGTCATCAATAGATTCACTGTCCTTTCGGCCATTTCTATTTTGGTTTTAGCTTAGATAGTTATATTTTATGGTCAATTGTTTTAAAAGGATATCCAGTATTAGTCGGCTACGTTAATTTACGGTCTATTGTGTCAAAATCTTTCTAGAGATCTACGAATAAAGCCCAACATTTTTTAAGTAATTTGTTTTTTCATAACAATTAGCAATATTTTTGAAAACGAGCTTATGAGACTTATAGGTCGGTAATTATAAAGATTATTTTGCGTAATGACACATTTTCAATCCCTTCATTTTGAATGTGACTGTACAGTATACAGAAATAGACCTTCCTCTTTTATTAGCTTTATGTTAAGTGTGCGAAATTTCATTAAACTCAGAACATAGCTTTAGATTAGTATCAAAATAAAATCCACTCCGCACGCCTTGTATCCGCCCGCCCTCTATCAGACACTCTTCTTTATGTAAATTAATAAAAATATTATTTCTAGATTTGTATCAGTAGTGCTTTGGAACGCTTCAGGCACGTGTATTTAAAGAAGCAATTGAAATCCAAAAAAATTAAATATTTATAAGAACGACAGGGCTAAGCTTACTAATAGTTCTTGTTATGCGGTATTAGATGGCTACACCAGAATGATATAATGGAATTTGTGTTTTTATTTTTGTCTAGCTGAAGTTATATAATTACTAATAATATTGAATAATTAAATATACTGACTTCGGTTGTCAGTGTATGTGTGCGTGAATTGAAATTTTACTCTACGTAATGCATAAAATTTTATTTTATGATATAGTAATTACTTATAAGAAATTGGGATCTTTTGATTAAATAAATTAATTTAGTGAATATGCGTTACTGAGACAACGAGCGTTGTTTCACCGAACAATTTTAATGTTTCTCACTTTGCGTTAACGTTAAGCCTTTTTCCATGATTATGTTCTGTTCAAAAATGAAGTTAACATAGATATAATAATTTAATATAGTAACAAAGAAAAAGAGTTTTGTTATTTAAAGTATTTTTTTATTAAACCAGTTAACATTAAACAAACTACCACAAACAATTTAAAATCTTATCAATTTCTTCTTTTGAATTATGGTGGGATAGTCATCAATCATTTTACGTTTCAGCGGCCTACTGGCCTCGGGTCCAAAAGTTTTCATAGCGTTAAAACCAAAGGTAGCGCCAGCAACAAACATCGAATTGGATGTTTTCTTGGCCAATTGCTCTTCGGTATTGAAACGCCGAAGATTAAGAGGATCACAGATCCTTGACGAACGCACATATCTGCGAAGTCGGGTTCTTAGAACTTTATCTCCCTTGATGACTGAAGACCACACGGGGTCAACCTTGGATGCCGATAGCAAGGATTTGTCATCAAGTTTTCTGAAGATAATAGATGCGATTTCTAAAGGCAATCTGCTTATCAAATCAGTAACATCAGCTACAACTCGAGTAACTCCCATCACACACAATAGCGAATAGAATGAATCCATATCTGATATTATTAGCAATGCAGTTGATTAGAGTTTGTAAAATTTTGGTTGGTTTGGGTTTAGTTTTCCTGGAAATTTGGTGGTAGTCCGTTGGTTTTGGTAATACCGTGTTGCGGACTTGCATTTTCACGACACATTCAAGTTTTTAAATATTTTCTTAGGCTTATTCGTTATTATTATTAGTTTTTAATTCCAGAATGAATGCGACAGTACCTATTGTAAATTGTATTGGCTCCAATCCAATATTCTAACCATGAATGTTAAAAAACAGGAATAAAATCATTTTCATCAAATATTTTAACTATGTATGTTAAAAATACAGCAATAAAATGATATTCATCAAATATTCTAACTATTAATGTTAAAAATACAGGAATAAAATGATTTTCATCAAATATTCTAAGTAGGAATGTTAAAAATATAGGAATAAAATCATTCGTCCTCATGTACCCTTAAAAATATGAATATAACAACATGCAAATCCTGATACGGGTGAAATATATTGGCTGTGCATTGATAAACAATTAACATTTAAACAGCATATTCAATATAATAAGGATAAAATCAGTCCCTTTATTAGCGTATTCAACCGGTAATCATATCTGTTACTAATAATAATTTAAAAAAGGTCTTTATGTAATCAGATTTGACAAGAGTCGTGTTGTCAGCATATACAAAGTGTTTAACATGAAAAAAAAGCATTTGAATGGCAATAGTTTATTCATTTGTTTGCCAATCTGATGCTATAATTACAGCTATTGCTCCCATGACAACCAATCAGAATACCGCCACTACGCCATGACAACCAATCAGAATACCGCCAATACGCGCTCTACCAGGGCAAATGTGACGCAAGATGCAAATGAAAAAAATCTATCTGACAGTATTCAAAAAATGTTCAGAAAGGAGTTTGATTTAATGAAAACCTGTTTTGAAAATAAATTAGAAGAGCAATCCAAAATCTATGAGAACAAAATGGATGAATTATTAGAAAAGAACTTGATTATCCTGAAACAGATGAAATTTTTTTCTGAAAAATATGATGAACTAAATACAAAATGTGAGAAAATGATAAGTGAAAATAAATGTCTCTCCGAAAACATAAAAAATAAAAGCGACGACCTGAAAAATGACCTCAAAAAAATAACTTTAAATGAATCTTATGCTGAGAAAGTAAAAAAACATGAGCCTATGGTAATGATTAAACCGAAAAATAAACAAGAAAATGTCAAAACTACAATGGAAATTAAAAAAAATATTGATCCCATAAACTGCGGTGTGACGGGTGTAAGAAACGTAAAAGATGGTGGAATAATAGTTGAATGTAAAAATGCGTCGAATATAGACAAGATGTGTGAGGAGGTAAAGGGAAAATTAGGAGACAAATACGATATTAAAAAAATTACAGCGAAGAAACCAAGTATCAAAATTGTTGGAATAACACAGAAGCAAGACAGAGAGGAAATCGAAACAAAAATAAAATCACAAAATGAAGACATATTCGAAAAAAGTTCAAATATTGAAGTAACTTACATAAAAGAGTTTAAAAATAAAAGAGACCAGATAAATTATACAGTATATGCGGAAGTCGACGGAAACACTTACATGAGAATAATATAGGCCGAAAAGATATATATATATATAGGGTGGGACAGATGCCGGGTGTACAATAACATAAATATAATGAGATGCTTTAAGTGCAATGGATATAACCACAAGGCACTAGAATGCAAAAATCAAAAATCATGCTCTAAATGTGCAAAACAACATGACATAAAAGAATGCACAGATGATGGGGATATTCAGTGCATAAACTGCATAATGACAAATAAAAGATTGGGACTCAAACTTAATACAAATCATTCAGCTACAAGTAAGGAATGCCCAGTATATAAAAGAAAAGTTGAAATAGAAATGAAAAAAATCGATTTTTTAGGCTGAAGGAACAGATCTTATACCTAAACATACAAAGCCTTATATCACACCATGAAGAGCTCCAAATATTATTAGAGGAGAGAAAGCCATAAATGGTTATGTTAAGTGAAACACATGTCACAGAAGACATAGAAGATAATGAAATCAATATTCCGCAGCACAATACTATAAGATGTAACTCATATAGCAGACATACGGGTGGAGTAATTCTATTAATCAAACAAAATATAAAATTTGAAATAATAACCAATGAACAACACGATAAAATAGCGTGGATGTTGGCGATAAAAGTAAAAAGTGGCTTAAAAAAAGGGGTCTACTGTATTGTATACCGTTCACCTAATTCGAGTATGAGGGATTTCTTAACGTACTTTGAAAAATGGTGTTCAGAGAACATCAAAGAAAGACAACCGAATATTATAGTACGAGATTTCAATATAAACATTAATAAAAATGCAGACACCTATACAAAAAAACTTAAAAATATCATTGAGTTCAATGGGATGAAACAACTGGTAAAAGATCCCACTAGAGTGACTCTGACATCAAGTACATTAATTGATCTGGTGATAACAAATGTATTTGAACTACAGGTAAATCTTTTAGATTCACCCAGAATCACAGATCACTCCATAATTCAAATTATAGAGCAAAATAGAAATACGGAAAAACATTTTATAAAAACCAAAGTTTACAGGAACTATGCAAAATATGACGAAGAAGAACTTAGATTACAACTCAGAGCACAAAATTGGAATGGAATAATGGAATTAGATTTTGATATGAAGGTAGAAACACTCATAAAAAATATAAAATATTCAATTGATAAAATTGTACCAGAAAAACAAACTAAGAACCAATCAAAAAATAAATGGTACAACAATAAACTAAGAAGCATGCAAAAGGAAAGAGACAGATTGTATAAAATAGCAAAAATAACGAGGAGCTCGGACAACTGGGAAAACTTCAAAATCTATAGAAACAGGTATACCACTCAATTAAAAAGTGTAAAAAATGAATACTACAGAACTAAAATAGAGGAAGAAAGGGGAGATCAGAAGAAAATGTGGAAAACAATAAAATCGTTACTGAAAAATGAAAATAACAATATTGCATATGAAGACATAATATTCCCCCCTGGAACAGATGGGTTAAATATAGCCAATAAATTCAACAATTATTTTATAAAAAGTATTGAAGATATTAACGAGAGTATTCCGAAAATTGTTTATAATGTTCATGATGAAATTGAAGAAAGAAATATAGAATTGGAAATTAAAAAAATAACAAAGGAGGAATTAAAAGTTATTCTGAAACAAATGAAATCAAAACCCAGTCCTGATGGAATAACAATACAATTAATAATTCAATCATTACCAATCATTGAGAATTACTTACTTAATTTTATAAATGAATCTATCACCTTAGAAAAGTTCCCTCAATCATGGAAAATATCAAGAGTCATCCCAGTACCGAAAATAAAAAATACAAAAAAATGTGAAGAATATAGACCAGTGAACACGCTCCCTAAGTATGAAAAAATACTAGAACATATAATAAAAAAACAACTTGTTGATTTTATAGAAAAATGGAATATATTATGTGAAGAACAGTGTGGATTTAGAAATAACCAATCTTGTGAAATGGCTCTCAATCTAGTTCTGGAGGACTGGAAACAAGACTCAGATAAAAATAAATATGTGATCGCGGTTTTCCTGGACTTTCAAAGAGCTTTTGAAACGATAGATAGAGATATAATTATTAAAAAACTATCTAAAAATGGAATAAAAGGAAAGGCGTTGAAATGGTTCAAGGATTATTTAAGTAATAGATATCAAACCACAAAAGTGGGTGAGATAATATCCGAACCAGTAAAGATTACATTGGGAGTACCACAAGGGTCGGTTCTCGGACCTATTCTTTTTATAATGTACATTAATGATATGGTAAAAGTATTGAAACATTGAAAAATAAGATTATTTGCAGACGACGCACTGATTTATATAACAGGAGAAGATTATGAACTCATAATGAACCATCTAAATGAAAGACCTACATAATATATCAATATGGCTGAAGAAAAATAAACTTAAATTGAATGTAAACAAAACAAAATTCATGAACATTGGAAAACGAGTAACGCAAACAAAAAAAGACATATTGATAGACGGTGAAGTATTGAAAGAAGTATTTGAAATGAAATATTTGGGGGTAATAATTGATTCCAAATTAACTTTTGCTCAAAATAAAAAACAAATTATTAAAAAGATTGCCAAAAAATCTCACTGTTGGGAAGAATCAGAAGATTCCTTAACACAGTTTCCAGTAAAAATGTGTACAATGCAATTATTGTTCCACACATAAATTACTGTAGCAGCATTCTATTCTTATCCAACGACGGATTAATGAAACAAATGACAATTCTACAAAATAGAGCAATGAGAATCATATTGAAGAAAAATAGATATACAAAAATTAAGAACATGTTGAAGGAGTTAAATATCTTGTCATTTAAACAAATTATTTACTTTAATACCATATTTTTAATCTACAAGATAATCAATGGCCATACGTCTAGTGAATTCCTAAGAAAAATTGATAAACTGCAGAACAAACACACACATGAGACAAGGAAAAGAAATGAATTGAGACTCCCCTTCAGGAAAAAAACACAGAGTCAAAAGTCATTGATGTACGGAGCGTTGAAGATATTTGGAGAGCTACCAGAAGAAATAAAATCAGAAGAAAACATAAAAACATTTAAAATTAAATTAAGAAAATATGTGATTGATTCATTTTAAATATGTTACCATAATTATATGTATATGTATATAAGGATTGTATTAGGACATAGATAACTATGTACCTACTTAAAATACCACAATAAAAAATCTGTACTTGTTGTTCTCGCCTTGTTATATATGTCATCAATAGATTCACTGTCCTTTCGGCCATTTCTATTTTGGTTTTAGCTTAGATAGTTATATTTTATGGTCAATTGTTTTAAAAGGATATCCAGTATTAGTCGGCTACGTTAATTTACGGTCTATTGTGTCAAAATCTTTCTAGAGATCTACGAATAAAGCCCAACATTTTTTAAGTAATTTGTTTTTTCATAACAATTAGCAATATTTTTGAAAACGAGCTTATGAGACTTATAGGTCGGTAATTATAAAGATTATTTTGCGTAATGACACATTTTCATTCCCTTCATTTTGCATGTGACTGTACAGTATACAGAAATAGACCTTCCTCTTTTATTAGCTTTATGTTAAGTGTGCGAAATTTCATTAAACTCAGAACATAGCTTTAGATTAGTATCAAAATAAAATCCACTCCGCACGCCTTGTATCCGCCCGCCCTCTATCAGACACTCTTCTTTATGTAAATTAATAAAAATATTATTTCTAGATTTGTATCAGTAGTGCTTTGGAACGCTTCAGGCACGTGTATTTAAGGAAGCAATTGAAATCCAAAAAAATTAAATATTTATAAGAACGACAGGGCTAAGCTTACTAATAGTTCTTGTTATGCGGTATTAGATGGCTACACCAGAATGATATAATGGAATTTGTGTTTTTATTTTTGTCTAGCTGAAGTTATATAATTACTAATAATATTGAATAATTAAATATACTGACTTCGGTTGTCAGTGTATGTGTGCGTGATTTGAAATTTTACTCTACGTAATGCATAAAATTTTATTTTATGATATAATAATTACTTATAAGAAATTGGGATCTTTTGATTAAATAAATTAATTTAGTGAATATGCGTTACTGAGACAACGAGCGTTGTTTCACCGAACAATTTTAATGTTTCTCACTTTGCGTTAACGTTAAGCCTTTTTCCATGATTATGTTCAGTTCAAAAATGAAGTTAACATAGATATAATAATTTAAATATTGAAGACAATATTAGTGATTCTTAAACGCAAATCTGAAACAGAAAAATCAGAAAAGGAAACGGTCACATCTGGGACCGTTTCTTTTTCTGTTTTTTCTGTTTCAGATTTGCGTTTAAGAATCACTAATATTGTCTTCAATATTTAATATTATAATTTGAGGTTTTACTCAATAAGTTATTCCGAAAAATAATAATATAATAATTTAATATAGTAACAAAAAAAAGAGTTTTGTTGTTTAAAGTATTTTTTTATTAAACCAGTTAACATTAAACAAACTACCACAAACAATTTAAAATCTTATCAATTTCTTCTTTTGAATTATGGTGGGATAGTCATCAATCATTTTACGTTTCAGCGGCCTACTGGCCTCGGGTCCAAAAGTTTTCATAGCGTTAAAACCAAAGGTAGCGCCAGCAACAAACATCGAATTGGATGTTTTCTTGGCCAAATGCTCTTCGGTATTGAAACGCCGAAGATTAAGAGGATCACAGATCCTTGACGAACGCACATATCTGCGAAGTCGGGTTCTTAGAACTTTATCTCCCTTGATGACCACACGGGGTCAACCTTGGATGCCGATAGCAAGGATTTGTCATCAAGTTTTCTGAAGATAATAGATGCGATTTCTAAAGGCAATCTGCTTATCAAATCAGTAACATCAGCTACAACTCGAGTAACTCCCATCACACACAATAGCGAATAGAATGAATTCATATCTGGTATTATTAGCAATGCAGTTGATTAGAGTTTGTAAAATTTTGGTTGGCTTGGGCTTAGTTTTCCTGGAAATTTGGTGGTAGTCCGTTGGTTTTGGTAATACCGTGTTGCGGACTTGCATTTTCACGACACATTCAAGTTTTTAAATATTTTTTTAGGCTTATTCGTTATTATTATTAGTTTTTAATTCCAGAATGAATGCGACAGTACCTATTGTAAATTGTATTGGCTCCAATCCAATATTCTAACCTTGAATGTTAAAAAACAGGAATAAAATCATTTTCATCAAATATTTTAACTATGTATGTTAAAAATACAGGAATAAAATGATATTCATCAAATATTCTAACTATTAATGTTAAAAATACAGGAATAAAATGATTTTCATCAAATATTCTAAGTAGGAATGTTAAAAATATAGGAATAAAATCATTCGTCCTCATGTACCCTTAAAAATATGAATATAACAACATGCAAATCCTGATACGGGTGAAATATAATGGCTGTGCATTGATAAACAATTAACATTTAAACAGCATATTCAATATAATAAAGATAAAATCAGTCCCTTTATTAGCGTATTCAACCGGTTATCATATCTGTTACCAATAATAATTTAAAAAAGGTCTTTTTGTAATAAGAATTGACAAGAGCCGTGTTGTCAGCATATACAAAGTGTTTAGCATGTGAAAAAAAGGCAGTTGAATGGCAACAGTTTATTCATTTGTTTGCCAATCTGTTCTTGTTGTTCTCGCCTTGTTATGTATGTCATCAATAGATTCACTGTCCTTTCGGCCATTCCTATTTTGTTTTTAGCTTAGATAGTTATATTTTTTATGGTCAATTGTGTTAAAAGTATATACAGTATTAGTCGGCTACGTTAATTTACGGTCTATTGTGTCAAAATCTTTCTAGAGATCTGCGAATAAAGCCCAACATTTTTTAATATCATCGTTATTCTTTATGTTAATGCGTTATTAATTTTCAATGCCATCACTATCATATATTTTCACTAAACTTATATTGGGATGGGGATAATATTTAAATTTTGTTCCAGAAACTGACTAATTTGTTTTTTCATAACAATTAGCAATATTTTTGAAAACGAGCTTATGAGACTTATAGGTTGTGATATTTTCAACTTTTCGCCATTCTTTTTATTTGTTTAAAAAAATATAAAATTTTCTTCACTCTTGGCTATGACCGATATTTATTTTTTTCTAAGGCTTTGCATATCTGTTCGTTGGGATGGAAAACTCTTCCCCTACAACACATAAGCCTCCATGAAAATTGGACCCTTAATTTCTTTGATAACTACAGAAAGCTACTTAACCCATTACCTCCATGATTTTATTTTTATTTTTATTAACTTGAATCATCATTATAACCCGATAATATAGACTTAAAGGAGAGCCCAAAATCAGTTTTAGAATTTTCCGCCCGCCCACCATCTCACCGGAGCGTCTAGAAAATTGATGCCTAAACGCAACGCTTGGAGGTAACCCCCCTAAGCAAAATTTACGTAAACTATCGGTAAAATGCAATAAACTGTACGATTTATATTGATAATTTAAAATAAATAATTGCCATTATTTATAATTCAATGAAAATACAATTTACTAATGGAAAATACGCAAAATAACAAAAAATTCAATATTAGAAAAAACCTTATAGAATGAGGATAACTAACCAAATCTAACCAAATTATTCTCTAAGTGATACCGTTCGAAGCAGTCAAAATGAAGGGCGCGGTTGCAGGCCCTGCATCGATAGACTGCTGGATTTTTTTTACATAGAGCACAACGAATTCGAGATTCGCCACGATATGTCAAATGAAATTCTTGCATTCGACGCACACGATTCCCATCTTCTGCGTCATGGCCTTCTTCCTTCACACGAGAATCTCCGAATTCGGCATTGACCTGATTTGGAAAAGACAATAAAAGAGTACGGGTAACCTCCACACGGAATGCCTTCTGGGAAGGTTTTCCCTGTCGCCTAGTCATCTGGTTTCCCATATCATGCTCGTATTTCCTAAAGAAGCATAGCAATTTCCATTCATTTAAAAGAGTGCTGCTCAAGCAAGATGCAAATAAAGGCCAGTACCACTTCTTTGACCGAATGTTGACCCGATAATTTTGTATACCATTATCATGGAGGTCTATCCCACCCATTCCCCAAATATAATTTCGTGTCGGCACGCTGGGCAACCGATTTTTTTTGCATGCTTCCTTCAAAACTTTACCTTTTTTTGTCTTTCTTCAATTTCTGCCAACTCTGCACTTGACTTACTGGCTCCATTCGATCATAGTTCGTGGCCACTGTTACTTCACGGTTGTCCTAACCAACGGCATACGAGGAGTTGGCTTTCTACGTCTACCACCGCATCAAATTCACCTGCTAGGTAAATGTTCGCTATGCGCAAGGGAAATATAGAAGAAAATGTTACCTTTAGGCAATTACTTTCCTGTCTTCAACTTGCCTGAAGCTTCAAGGTTAGGGAAGCGAACTGGCTTACATATGCCAGTAGCGCACATTCTCTTATCCTTCAGGATACACATCAAATTGTGAGATGTGAAGAAATTGTCCATAAATAACTCATGGCGTGAGGGAAACTCTATATATTCCATCATAGACAGTACGAAGGATAATCTTTGACCTAATACGGGGTCATATGTATCAGATGCTCAGGAATATGGCATTGATTGGAAACAGGTAGCCTTCGGAGGAAACAAGACACCAAATCTCGTAGCCAACTTTGATTGGCTTATTCTTAATGTACATCTTGCAATAATGTCGACCGAAATATGGCATCATTTGCTCGTCGATAGAAAGTTTGTGTGCAAAAACATCAAATACAAATAAAGATGGAACGTTAGTCATTATCATACCTTAGCCATTCTGTCGGTTATATCTAGATTCTTGTTATCGCAAAAATGTATATAGCGTTTTATAAGCTCGAAATGTGGACGTTGGTTCCTTTTTTGAAGACGCTTACACCCAAGGTCGGGTCAGACGAATAATAATCTGTGGTAGATGGCAATATATTGTAGCCGGTCAACACAGAAACCAAGAAAACGATTCAATTCGTATATATCTTACTGGAATTCGGTATTGGTTTTAAATCGCGCGTATTTGATCATCCTCTCAAGAATAAACTGAATCACTTCGTCATCAAAGAATAATGAAAACACTTGAAAAGCATTATAAGACTTCAGCTTTTCGTACATGTCTTTATGCACCACATTCAGCGGTTCAGGAACGCAACAGTTTACTGTAGTTTTATTTTTTTGGCTGGTGGTGCATTTGAAATAGATATTCGCAAGGTATTACGACTCGCACCAGAGGATGTCGAAGGCTGATTCCAGTCAAGTTGTGATATGCCATCAAATCATCGTCAGTCAGCTCTTCGTCCGTCTGTTCATCAACATTATCTGTTTAAAAATATCCGAAAACTGCAGACTAACTATTATTTTTAGTAAAAATTACCCATAAAAACACAACAAAACCGTATTATTTGAAGGCAAGCTAATCAAAAACATATGAAAACACTGTTAAAGCTAACCTCCAAACGTTGCGCGCAGGCATTACCTGATTTCAGTGACATCCAGCGGTCATCTTATTCATATAATACTATGTTAAAACAGTGTTGTCGACTATTTCATCTTTTGATAACAATATGTGATTCACACATGTTTTATTTTTTTCCGTTTTAATTTTTTTTTTTTTCAAAATGGGTCTATTTTCAGGGCTTTAGTAAAAAAAATATTAAAAATAGAACAATTAATAAAATTTATTAAATTATGTTAATTATCAAAAGCTAACATACCAATCTGTAAATGCTACATAACAACTTGGTGGGATTTAGCTTTATTCACAGTGAAAAAAAATCATACTTTTCATCTATTTTTTTGATGCCTATAGACATCGTCATGGAGGTAATGGGTTAAAGCTCTCTTGTACTATATATCTTTATAGACATATGTACTTAACTAATTAATACGTTATTTACGACCTTGAACGTAAATATTTTCGTATTTATATTGTAATTAAATTCCATCAAACGTTGTGTAATTTTTTGGTTTATGATATGGGACTTTAATTACTTTCATTTTGTGGTAATCCTTTTGATTCTGATCAAGGTGTTGAGCTTCAAAATTGAATTGGTCTCCCCATTGCAAATCTAAACTTAAATGATTTCTCTAAATGAGCTAACTTTCCTTCTGTACTGTTCTGATTCCCTTCACCCTAACAAAGTCGTATCTAAACGCTGGTAAAAGATATCATTCATGTATATTTGGACAGGTAATTATTACATATAACTCAAATGGTTAATTGTTAGTAAATTTTATTTTGGTTAACTATTGTGTCTGTTTGGCGCCACTCCTTTATGACTCTGCTGCTATGAGGTACATGTAAGGATTGATTTAGTAGGTTAATGTTATTAGTTAATTGTATATTTGACGAATTCAGAATAACCCTTTTCTGGCATAATTTGGCTCCTGTCCGCCTGCAAGTAAACGAGGTGATCGAGAGTCAACGAAAAATTTGCACAATCTTGTGACACGATTAAATTGATTGGTACCTAAGTTACCGCGTCCCAAAAGAACCTTCCTTCGTCATCATGCACGGCCTTCAAGTCTTCTCTCGAGCCCCGATACCTCCAAATTCCTACTCCTCCTTGGACTACAATTTACTTAGGGCGAACCGGTTTCGTCCTATATACAATCATATACTCACGGTTGGTGTGGAATTACGGGTCGTGAATCCTCCTTCCACGTTTAAGAGAAAATGCGAAAGTGATCCGGAGACCTAAAATGCAAGTTGTATGCAGGTTCGCATTCTCCAATAAACAGTACATACGAATACATATATATATATAAACATACGTTTTGGGAAAGGTTTATAACTTGCAATACGAGGCTATCTGCTTCGCATTCCAAGCTCGGATCTCGCACAAAGAATTCTGCACAATTCTTAGCTTGGTAACCGAATAAATACGTAAAAATAAGGTGATACAAATAAATACTAATATAATAAGATCTTATTGGTAGTTTGTTTTGAAGAGCCACCGAAACTCCAGGCTTTTATTTTTGTTTGGTTTTGACGTTTTTATTTAAGAGATTCTCCATCTCTATTTTGTTTGGTTAATGGACTTGTTATAGAAGTGACCACTGCCTCCTATTGGATGAAATGTATTTTTAAATTTTTTCCTCCAGGGTTCAACATGAGATTTAGTTCATCCTATCCCGTGATTTTTCAACTGTTTCATGAAATCGATTGCCACATAAGAGAGTACACGACTCCCAGCTGTTTCAGGCAACTGATGGGGGTCTGTACGAGCACCCAATCAATAATATACAAATGTTTCGTATAATACTTCGATATAAATCTTACTAACCCGTGATTTTTCAATTGTTGTATGTGAATGATAGGTATTTGAGAGCACCTAAATCGCTGCACATTGCGCAATAATATCCTGATGGATATCTAGTTGCGGCCCAAGGCCATTTTCAAACTATTTAGTTGACCCAGTTCTCCAATGAGCGATTTATTATAAACAAATAATGTAAACTCCTCGTCTGACACTCTAACCTAAATGTGAGATTTGTTTATTCAAGAAATACCTCCCTCTCCTTATAAGTCAGTTGTGTTCTTTTTATTGTGCATAGTTAATTAAAACCTCACAACTTTGGTATTTAAACCAACATTTTTAATTCTTTTTTTGAAGTTAAACTATTTATTTCATTTTCCAAACTTAGTAAAATTACCAGAGGTTGAGTGAAGAATAAATATATGTATATATATATATATAAATACACTTATCTCGATTGCCAAAATATGTTAAATAATAGTACATACATAAATAAATAAATATAAATATATGATTCTACATGGATTTGAACATTAATAAATATATATTTTCTTTTTTTCAATAAAATAAATATGCACATAGGTAGGTATTTAAATAGTTACCATTCCAATGCTTCGATTAATAGATAAATATATATATACATATACATGTAGGTACATTCATTACTCATATATATACATTCTTTATATACAATATATTACTTTATATTTATATAGATAAATACATAATAAACATACACTAACGTGTAATTCCTTATTGTTGTTTTAAATATTCAATTGATATACCGCCACTTCACAGCACTTTTCTGCCTCCTGGGACCTGAAAATTATTTATAAAAGGAAAACTCACCTCCATCAAGGTTTTTTCGGTTGGGGTCTACACAACAAAACCTTGTAGAAGAAATCCTACCTAATTAACTAATTTCAAAATAAATCCTTTCGCCTATTTATGCCTATTTAATATTTTATTCTTGCTTGATCCATATAAATTAGCTGATATTTAAATTTTTTTCTTCTGAACGAAATCCTAATCCAGAAAACCCGTTGATTTAATAACACTTTTCTAGTTTAAACTTTCGAATGATAGCTGTTTCAAAATTCTTTTCGAAATGGTAGATTGATGTTAAAATTCTGGTTAAATCGACAAACACTTTTAACACTGTCGCTATACGCACGATGGATTATAATTGATCAATTTATTGATTCTAAAATTCTTTTTTATAAGAAAATTTATTCCGAATTGCGCAAACTTTTAATTAACTCGATTCTTAATAAATTAAATATCTGTTAAAACTTTCTCCCAAATTGCACTGTTTTCACCAATATTTTAAACTATCCACAATTAATTTTTTTTCGAACTGTTACTTTTAGAACAAAGGTTTGAGTATTTATTATTATTTCTTTTCGAACTATCTAAATTGTGTTTCATTTTAAACTAAGATGTAAGTATTTACTATTAATATTTAAAAAAAAATCGAAAGAAAATTATAATCTATTTTTAAATATTAATTCGCGATCACGTTCACTTTAGATTAACACCTTTTAACTTCTATTGAAAATCACTGAATTTAAACTCTATTTTTATTAACACTGTTTGATTAAATTAAAACTGACTTATTAAAACTTCACTGATTAAATGCGAGTTTTTTTTTCTAAGTCACTAGACTTGTTCAAAATTTAACACTTAGACTTGTTCAAAATTTACCGGTCGCGTCGTACTGTCACGAAAACCTCCCTTTTCCAATTCCACGGCTGACTGTCTGAAAACTGGTGTGCACGATCTTAAATACCCCTCTCAGGTTCCAAAAGACGTATCTGAATTTCTTTTGATAGTTAATTCTATCTCCTATCAACTCGTAAATTTGAACATATCTGCCACTAATTTCGATTGTACCTTAATATATGACCTTTAGATATGACCTTTAGATACCTTTTGTAACATTTCAGTCATCTGACTATGGGCGGTGGTTAGTTTTTATCTCTCGTCCCCAACTCCATAGGGTCCGAATCGAGTAAGCCTGCGTTAATTGCCCGATCTCCCTTTGTTCTAATGTCCATACAAAATTTAGTTAGAATATCATGATTTTGTGTTCCTTTTTTTTCCTCAATTTGCGATAGGTCCGTCCTCAATAATATATATATAGATCTCAATTTTATGCATCTCGTGCGAAAAATGATTAAATCCATGTCGAAATCTTTACTATGCAGTTTTGAATTTCAATTTGTCTAAATTATACTTAATTTTATTGTCACCTATATGAGCATTTCCATTTTCACCCGTACTTTCTCTCTTTATGTCGCAGATTTGAGTTTTCCCTTTTTTTTAAATTTTCTTTTATTCGCGACGTTTTTCTCCACAAATTTCTTCTTTATTCTTATGTTATCTCTCATAACTCTATAATTAATTATATTCCAAGTCGTATTTATTAATTTCACGGATAACTTAGAATTGTATCGCTTTTCTCCACCTGGATCATCCCTTATCCCCGTTGTTTACCCTTTTCTTATCCTCTCCACACTTTTCCTGATGTGTGTTTTCTCTAGGAAAATTTCATCCTTCATCTATTATTAATTAATATATCATTTTTGCCCCCTTTCACCGGTTCGTCACTGTAAAGTAATTAAATATTAAGGTGTTACCCGTATTGCATCTAGTTCTCTCAAAAATAGTCATTAATTTTTTGATTTATATGGAGTCATTATTATGAAATCCTTGTAACTCAGCCATCAAATCTAGCTAATGTGTCTGCCTGTCAATTTAAGGTTTTTGGTTTTATATAAACAGTCCCATATGCCCTATGTTAAATTTAATTGCTTTTCTAATTGCTTATTACTCTAACGTAAGCAAGAACCATGTTCTAATTTTGATTGTTTATCTCCTAAAATACACATGAGACCGCCAACCTTTTATCTCGTCCCATCTCTTCTGTAGTCTCGTGCAAGTCTAAGATCTATCTACCTTGATAATTATGTAGAATTCCTACTTTTCCTGAATAAAATCTATCGCTCTATGTTTAGTATTACTGTCCTCCTTTGGTACTCTATTATCATGTCCCTAGGACCGTTGTAGTAGCTCAAAATCTCTGAATTGTTCCTTTGTTCAGTCACTGCACTCTTTCTAAAATGTCAATTTTTTTCGCAAAATTTTTCTTCCAAATCGTTTTTAAATATGTCCGCTTCATCTTAAATTGATAACGATTAGCTCCCAATGTCCCCAACTCTTTAATTTTTCTTTATTACGATTTTCATCGAACTTGACACCCTCCCGCTCTCATCAGTAATTGCACGACGGTTGAAAATCCTGCCAGCAACTTTCCTTCGCTTTTCCGCCCTTTTTTATAGGTATTACGATTATAATTTTCCCATTGCATTTTTGTGTGTGTTTTTAAACATGTAAAATTCTCCAAGGCACTCGATTCCGGGGGTTCGCCACCTCATGAATGTATCCGTTATTCTAAACATTCCCTAGGATTAGTTATACTAAAACCTTGAACCGTTCGATGTTTGTATTAAAGTGCCTTCACCTCTAATTTCTGTGGGAATGAAAAGGTCATTAATTATCTCTTTAAATGTCGGGTCCAAAGGTCATTCCTTTGTCTCTCGTAGAAACACGCCTCTCCGTTCACTGATTGGTTACTCACAACTTTATAGTTTTTGTTTAAGTCTAATTGGCTGTCAAAGTTCAATATTTATTTTCTGGCCTAAACAAGGGAAATTCTCCATATCATAGACGATTTTAACGACCTCTGCGTTTAGGTTCTAGAATCTCGATATAAATCCAACTCTTACAGATGCCTACCGCAAACAAAACTCTATCAAATTTAATTCGACAGATGTCGCTAGGATGTCCGTTTTTATAAATAATTGATATATTTTTTATCCGTAAGGCAGGAGCTACTGTTTTTCTGTTTTCACTGTTGATTGAAGCCTTTCATCACAAGGTCGGTAATTATAAATATTATTTTGCGTAATGACACATTTTCGATCCCTTCATTTTGAATGTGACTGTACCGTATACAGAAATAGACCTTCCTCTTTTATTAGCTTTATGTTAAGTGTGCGAAATTTCATTAAACTCAGAACATAGCTTTAGATTAGTATCAAAATAAAATCCACTCCGCACGCCTTGTATCCGCCCGCCCTCTATCAGACACTCTTCTTTATGTAAATTAATAAAAATATTATTTCTAGATTTGTATCAGTAGTGCTTTGGAACGCTTCAGGCACGTGTATTTAAGGAAGCAATTGAAATCCAAAAAAATTAAATATTTATAAGAACGACAGGGCTAAGCTTACTAATAGTTCTTGTTATGCGGCATTAGATGGCTACACCAGAATGATATAATGGAATTTGTGTTTTTATTTTTGTCTAGCTGATGTTATATAATTACTAATAATATTGAATAATTAAATATACTGACTTCGGTTGTCAGTGTATGTGTGCGTGAATTGAAATTTTACTCTACGTAATGCATAAAATTTTATTTTATGAAATAGTAATTACTTATAAGAAATTGGGATCTTTTGATTAAATAAATTAATTTAGTGAATATGCGTTACTGAGACAACGAGCGTTGTTTCACCGAACAATTTTAATGTTTCTCACTTTGCGTTAACGTTAAGCCTTTTTCCATGATTATGTTCTGTTCAAAAATGAAGTTAACATAGATATAATAATTTAATATAGTCACAAAGAAAAAGAGTTTTGTTGTTTAAAGTATTTTTTTATTAAACCAGTTAACATTAAACAAACTACCACAAACAATTTAAAATCTTATCAATTTCTTCTTTTGAATTATGGTGGGATAGTCATCAATCATTTTACGTTTCAGCGGCCTACTGGCCTCGGGTCCAAAAGTTTTCATAGCGTTAAAACCAAAGGTAGCGCCAGCAACAAACATAAAATTGGATGTTTTCTTGGTCAAATGCTCTTCGGCATTGAAACGCCGAAGATTAAGAGGATCACAGATCCTTGACGAACGCACATATCTGCGAAGTCGGGTTCTTAGAACTTTATCTCCCTTGATGACTGAAGACCACACGGGGTCAACCTTGGATGCCGATAGCAAGGATTTGTCATCAAGTTTTCTGAAGATAATAGATGCGATTTCTAAAGGCAATCTGCTTATCAAATCAGTAACATCAGCTACAACTCGAGTAACTCCCATCACACACAATAGCGAATAGAATGAATCCATATCTGGTATTATTAGCAATGCAGTTGATTAGAGTTTGTAAAATTTTGGTTGGCTTGGGTTTAGTTTTCCTGGAAATTTGGTGGTAGTCCGTTGGTTTTGGTAATACCGTGTTGCGGACTTGCATTTTCACGACACATTCAAGTTTTTAAATATTTTTTTAGGCTTATTCGTTATTATTATTAGTTTTTAATTCCAGAATGAATGCGACGTACCTATTGTAAATTGTATTGGCTCCAATCCAATATTCTAACCATGAATGTTAAAAAACAGGAATAAAATCATTTTCATCAAATATTTTAACTATGTATGTTAAAAATACAGGAATAAAATGATATTCATCAAATATTCTAACTATTAATGTTAAAAATACAGGAATAAAATGATTTTCATCAAATATTCTAAGTAGGAATGTTAAAAATATAGGAATAAAATCATTCGTCCTCATGTACCCTTAAAAATATGAATATAACAACATGCAAATCCTGATACGGGTGAAATATATTGGCTGTGCATTGATAAACAATTAACATTTAAACAGCATATTCAATATAATAAAGATAAAATCAGTCCCTTTATTAGCGTATTCAACCGGTAATCATATCTGTTACCAATAATAATTTAAAAAAGGTCTTTATGTAATCAGATTTGACAAGAGTCGTGTTGTCAGCATATACAAAGTGTTTAACATGTAAAAAAAGGCATTTGAATGGCAATAGTTTATTCATTTGTTTGCCAATCTGTACTTGTTGTTCTCGCCTTGTTTTATATGTCATCAATAGATTCACTGTCCTTTCGGCCATTTCTATTTTGGTTTTAGCTTAGATAGTTATATTTTATGGTCAATTGTTTTGAAAGGATATCCAGTATTAGTCGGCTACGTTAATTTACGGTCTATTGTGTCAAAATCTTTCTAGAGATCTACGAATAAAGCCCAACATTTTTTAAGTAATTTGTTTTTTCATAAAAATTAGCAATATTTTTGAAAACGAGCTTATGAGACTTATAGGTCGGTAATTATAAAGATTATTTTGCGTAATGACACATTTTCAATCCCTTCATTTTGAATGTGACTGTACAGTATACAGAAATAGACCTTCCTCTTTTATTAGCTTTATGTTAAGTGTGCGAAATTTCATTAAACTCAGAACATAGCTTTAGATTAGTATCAAAATAAAATCCACTCCGCACGCCTTGTATCCGCCCGCCCTCTATCAGACACTCTTCTTTATGTAAATTAATAAAAATATTATTTCAAGATTTGTATCAGTAGTGCTTTGGAACGCTTCAGGCACGTGTATTTAAGGAAGCAATTGAAATCCAAAAAAAATAAATATTTATAAGAACGACAGGGCTAAGCTTACTAATAGTTCTTGTTATGCGGTATTAGATGGCTACACCAGAATGATATAATGGAATTTGTTGTTTTTATTTTTGTCTAGCTGAAGTTATATAATTACTAATAATATTGAATAATTAAATATACTGACTTCGGTTGTCAGTGTATGTGTGCGTGAATTGAAATTTTACTCTACGTAATGCATAAAATTTTATTTTATGAAATAGTAATTACTTATAAGAAATTGGGATCTTTTGATTAAATAAATTAATTTAGTGAATATGCGTTACTGAGACAACGAGCGTTGTTTCACCGATCTATTTTAATGTTTCTCACTTTGCGTTAACGTTAAGCCTTTTTCCATGATTATGTTCTGTTCAAAAATGAAGTTAACATTTTTTTAATTTTTTTTTATTGAATATATAAACACATTACAATAATTTTCAAATGTAAATATTTTGAGGCTGATTGCGAAAAAATTGCCCAACTCAATTGAGAAATTATTTCTCGTGTTTGAGTTGGGGAGTGTTGTGAGTCATTATGGTTTATAGGTTGTAAAATTTCACTAGTTGATGTAGCTAAAAATTAACAAATAGCTTGTCCCTAAATCCGAACTGGTTTGGGCTCATTATCTTCTTATCTTTTATGTAGTTGTTGAGTTGTTTTTTAACAATTTTTTCATAGATTTTTGCTATATTTGATGTGAGTGCTATGGGACGGTAGTTAGAAGTGTTTTTTTCGTCACCAGTTTTAAAAACAGGGGTCACAATAGTCTTCTTATAGATGTTCGGGAATATGCCCTTCTTCAGACTAACATTTATTATATGAGCAATTGGTTTGCTGATTATCTCACGTACAGTTTTTAATGTTTTTACAGTAATGTTGTCGTAGCCAGGGCTCGCTGATCCTCGTAGACTTATTATAGCGTTTTCAACTTCTTTATCAGTTACTGAAGCAAATGTGTGGAAACCTTCTTCAAAAGTTGGGTTTAGCTCTGGTTGTTGAGTTTGTTTTTTGTCTAGGATAATATTACTAGCAAGATTAGCGCCGACATTAACAAAATAATCGTTAAAGATATCACCACAAAGTTTTGGGTTTTTTTCTGTGTCAGTATTGATTCCTTGATGAGTAACTTCTTTTGGAAATTTTTGTTTTGTGCTTTTGTTGGTTATTGTTTTGATAATTTTCCAGAACTCTTTGCTGTCTTGACCAGAATTTTTTAATTTATCACGAAAATACTTTTCTTTAGTCAGTCTAATTAAAAGCGTAAGTTTGTTTCGATATTTCTTGAAGAAAGTAGCGATTTTTTCGTCGTTAGGGAATTTTTTAGACTGGTGATAGTATTTTTCCTTATTTCTGATTGAAATCACTAATCCGTGGGTTATCCATGGTTTTATTAATCTGTGTTTAGATTTTGTTTTAGAAATAAGTATTTGTGTAGAAAGGTTTATGTGATTTAGGAAAACAGTTTAGAAATTTTCCGCACAAGTATTTGGATTTTCCGATCAAATTTTTGATACCCAGGTTTCCATCTTAAGATTTGTTTCTAAAGTTTCCATATTTAAATATTTTTTTCTTGTTTTTTTTTGTCAGTTTTGTTGGGGTTGGTATTTTTTTGTCTATGTTGTTAACGAATATACAGGTGTAGTGGTCAGTTATGCGGGTTTTCCATAATATCGACATGTTTTTTTCAGTGTTATTTGAGTTGCACCATATGTGATCGATACAGGAAGGGATTTGTCCGCTGATATTTCGGGTTGCACTATTTATATATGATTTATAGTTTAGCGAAGTCATTACATTTATATAATCATCTTTCTTTTTGCTTTGTACCCAGTGTCCGATATTAATTTTAATGTCACCAACAATAATATTAAAGGTACTTTTTTGACTCAGTAATAATTTTTCAATTTCTATAATGAAATTTGTGGGATTCGATCCGTGCGTCCGGTAGATGGCAATAATATGGTACATAATGTCGTTCATTTTTACACTCAGTTGTTAACAGTTTGCTAATTGCATTTTAATTTCTGTGACAAAGACATTGTTATATTTATTTAGAATGAACACCGCTATACCACTGGTTTTATTAATATAGGTAGTTGACGAAAAGTATGTGTAATTCGGAATACTGTACAGTGTGTCAGCGTTATTTATATTTAAGTGCGCTTCTGTTAAAACAATGAGGTCCGGTAATGTTTCAAGAAGGTTTAGTGTTACTACAAACTCATCTAGGTTTTTTTTTAAACTTCGGATGTTTTGGTGCAGAACAATGAAAGCACTTGGGACTTTTTTAAGCAGATCTATACAATGTTATGAATCTTCGCAAATGTGCTGTGAAACATCTGTTAATTTGTCAATTTCCTCGCCTAGAAAATCATCCATCACTTATTCATAATCGATTCTCTGTTGAGCTATGATAACCATTCGTTTTCGGTAAGTACATTTATCGCTATTCGCACTGTGTTCAGTATTGTTTTTTGTTCCGAATAAATTGTTGTTTTTGTCGCAGTTGTAGCATTTGACTATATCTTTGGTTTTTTCGCATTCACTAAATTTGTGGTTTTTTGCACAGTGTATGCATCTAGGCTTAATCATTTTGTTCAGGCATTTTAATGATGTATGTCCGAAACCAAGGCAGTGGTAACATTGCATTAAGGGATTGCAATCTTCTATGTGCGCTCGGACAAAACCAATATTGACCCTTTGTTTATCAAGTAATATCTTTCGGATTTGGCCTGTTGTTTCTATTATCACATTGCGGAGTTGGTCACTTTTCTTGTTTTTTTAATATTTTAGTTACTTTAATTGAATCATTTGGGGCATCACTTAGTTCATTGTTTTGCAACAAAAAGTCGTTAAGAAAATTATCTTCACTATACTCCCCTCCCACACCTTTAATGACCATGCACGGTCTCTTCTTTTTTAATTCTGTAGCAGATATTCCGTTTTTATTTTTATTTATTTCCGTTTTTAGTTTGTCTGCGTCTTCTTTTTTCGAGCAAGTCATAATTATTTTATTGTTTGATGCTTTTTTGATCCCATTTATACCAATTCCTAGGTTAGGTTGCTTTGATTGTTTTAGTAATAATTTTCTTTATGTCCTCAGATGTTTCTTTGCCTTCTGCAGCAATCATAACGGCATATTTGGGTTCTTCCATTTGTACTGTTCGTTCTCTTAGTACCATTGCGTACGATTTTGGTTCATAATTTTTTTCGAGTTTGGTGATAACTTTTTTTTGAAGATCTATTATTTGTTCCTGGAAATTGTTTCTCTCTTGTTTCCAGGTTTCTTCTAAGAGGTTTATGGTTAATTCGAGGTTGTTTCGCACTTTCGAATCTTTTACGGTAGTTATATTTTTTAGGTCACTTTTAATGTTTTCGATTAATTTTAGCACGTCCATGATGTTAAAACTTGAGCAGCCGTGCACAAAATGCACGTCACTCTGGGTCAAACTATGTGACAATACAAAGATATAATAATTTGATTTAGTCACAAAGAAAAAAGAGTTTTGTTGTTTAAAAGTATTTTTTATTAAACCAGTTAACATTAAACAAACTACCACAAACAATTTAAAATCTTATCAATTTCTTCTTTTGAATTATGGTGGGATAGTCATCAATCATTTTACGTTTCAGCGGCCTACTGGCCTCGGGTCCAAAAGTTTTCATAGCGTTAAAACCAAAGGTAGCGCCAGCAACAAACATCGAATTGGATGTTTTCTTGGCCAAATGCTCTTCGGTATTGAAACGCCGAAGATTAAGAGGATCACAGATCCTTGACGAACGCACATATCTGCGAAGTCGGGTTCTTAGAACTTTATCTCCCTTGATGACTGAAGACCACACGGGGTCAACCTTGGATGCCGATAGCAAGGATTTGTCATCAAGTTTTCTGAAGATAATAGATGCGATTTCTAAAGGCAATCTGCTTATCAAATCAGTAACATCAGCTACAACTCGAGTAACTCCCATCACACACAATAGCGAATAGAATGAATCCATATCTGGTATTATTAGCAATGCAGTTGATTAGAGTTTGTAAAATTTTGGTTGGCTTGGGTTTAGTTTTCCTGGAAATTTGGTGGTAGTCCGTTGGTTTTGGTAATACCGTGTTGCGGACTTGCATTTTCACGACACATTCAAGTTTTTAAATATTTTTTTAGGCTTATTCGTTATTATTATTAGTTTTTAATTCCAGAATGAATGCGACAGTACCTATTGTAAATTGTATTGGCTCCAATCCAATATTCTAACCATGAATGTTAAAAAACAGGAATAAAATCATTTTCATCAAATATTTTAACTATGTATATTAAAAATACAGGAATAAAATGATATTCATCAAATATTCTAACTATTAATGTTAAAAATACAGGAATAAAATGATTTTCATCAAATATTCTAAGTAGGAATGTTAAAAATATGGGAATAAAATCATTCGTCCTCATGTACCCTTAAAAATATGAATATAACAACATGCAAATCCTGATACGGGTGAAATATATTGGCTGTGCATTGATAAACAATTAACATTTAAACAGCATATTCAATATAGTAAAGATAAAATCAGTCCCTTTATTAGCGTATTCAACCGGTAATCATATCTGTTACCAATAATAATTTAAAAAAGGTCTTTATGTAATCAGATTTGACAAGAGTCGTGTTGTCAGCATATACAAAGTGTTTAACATGTAAAAAAAGGCATTTGAATGGCAATAGTAAAGTTTATTCATTTGTTTGCCAATCTGTACTTGTTGTTCTCGCCTTGTTATATATGTCATCAATAGATTCACTGTCCTTTCGGCCATTTCTATTTTGGTTTTAGCTTAGATAGTTATATTTTATGGTCAATTGTTTTAAAAGGATATCCAGTATTAGTAGGCTACGTTAATTTACGGTCTATTGTGTCAAAATCTTTCTAGAGATCTACGAATAAAGCCCAACATTTTTTAAGTAATTTGTTTTTTCATAACAATTAGCAATATTTTTGAAAACGAGCTTATGAGACTTATAGGTCGGTAATTATAAAGATTATTTTGCGTAATGACACATTTTCAATCCCTTCATTTTGAATGTGACTGTACAGTATACAGAAATAGACCTTCCTCTTTTCTTAGCTTTATGTTAAGTGTGCGAAATTTCATTAAACTCAGAACATAGCTTTAGATTAGTATCAAAATAAAATCCACTCCGCACGCCTTGTATCCGCCCGCCCTCTATCAGACACTCTTCTTTATGTAAATTAATAAAAATATTATTTCTAGATTTGTATCAGTAGTGCTTTGGAACGCTTCAGGCACGTGTATTTAAGGAAGCAATTGAAATCCAAAAAAATTAAATATTTATGAGAACGACAGGGCTAAGCTTACTAATAGTTCTTGTTATGCGGTATTAGATGGCTACACCAGAATGATATAATGGAATTTGTGTTTTTATTTTTGTCTAGCTGAAGTTATATAATTACTAATAATATTGAATAATTAAATATACTGACTTCGGTTGTCAGTGTATGTGTGCGTGAATTAAAATTTTACTCTTCGTAATGCATAAAATTTTATTTTATGATATAGTAATTACTTATAAGAAATTGAGATCTTTTGATTAAATAAATTAATTTAGTGAATATGCGTTACTGAGACAACGAGCGTTGTTTCACCGATCTATTTTAATGTTTCTCACTTTGCGTTAACGTTAAGCCTTTTTCCATGATTATGTTCTGTTCAAAAATGAAGTTAACATAGATATAATAATTTAATATAGTAACAAAGAAAAAGAGTTTTGTTGTTTAAAGTATTTTTTTACTAAACCAGTTAACATTAAACAAACTACTACAAACAATGCTTCCTAAAAAATGCCTTAGCAGGAGCCCAGGACAAAGCAGGCCTAGATTTCGCAGTAAAAAGTTGCAAGCTAAGTCACCTTGCTGGCGCTCGAACTGGATCAACTTGCCACCGGGTCTTCGAGGTTCCTGCCCACATTCGTCACGTGCTGGTGGAGCAGGGGAAAGTCTTTGTGGACTGGAATGTGTGCCGTGTTCGTGACTTCATTGGACTTACAGTGTGCTCCAAGTGCCAAATGATCGGACATTCCTTCAAGTTTTGCAAGGACCAGCAAAGATGTGGACACTGCGCAGGCGAAGGTCACGCCCGGATAAACTGCCCAAAAGCCGCCGCCGAGCCTGTCTGCGCCACCTGTACAAGATTTGGGAAGCCCGCTGCACATCCGACTGGAGACAAGGACTCCTGCCCGGCCTACAAGGCTGCCTTTGCCAAGGACTTTGCAACTATTGATTATGGCGTCTAATTACATTGAAGAAGATGACGAGGTAGATTACGAAAATACTCATAATTTCTGTGATTGGCTAAAGTTTCATAGCAACTACAATATGGAAAATATTAATATTTTTCAGTTGAATGTTAGATCGATTTATAAATACTGGGATACTTTGAATGTCTACTTAAATACTTGTTGGAAGCATATTCATGTGTTAATGTTATGTGAAACGGCTATAACACCGAATCTTGTCTGTCTGTATAATATTCCTGGATTTAATTGTTACAACTATTGCCGAACTAAAAAATCTGGAGGAGGTATATTGCTATATGTTCGAAATGAATTCACATTTCAACAGAAAACAATAGAAACAAATCATTTTGAATGTGTGCTTGGCTCTATGACACTTCCAAACAAGAGTATTTTAAACATCATAGCAATATACCGCCCCCCCAACTCTAGCCAACCACAATTTCTTAATGAAATATCTGCCATTCTGCATACTATAAGCCCCAAAGAAAATGTTTTACTTATAGGAGATATTAATCTTGACTTGTTAAATTGTCAAAACCCTATTATTATGGCATATGAAAATATAATGTCGGATAATTATTTAATCAAATGTATTTGTGACGTAACTAGAGAAGCAGTTTTAGCAGGAAAAGTTACTCGTACTTGTTTAGACCACATATTTTTCCGATTTAACAGTGGATGTAAACAAAGCGATTCTCTTTCCTCATGTGTATGTAATAATATTACTATAGCGGATCACTTTTTAACTGCAGTTAATATTAAATATAGTGCAAGGAAAGAAGCCCCAGAACACGGGGAAAGAATTTCGTTTTTATCGCAAAACAAAATCGACAAAAACATTCATAATTTTAAGTGGCACTCCTTGCTTGAGGAACAAGATTGCAATATACTATATAGTAAAATTAAAAACAACTTTAAGAATTTGTATGAACAGAGTAAAATCGTTATGAATTATAAACCCAAAAAAAGACCTCTGTCAATAAAACCTTGGATAACTTCTAATATCTTAGAAAACATTAAAAAAAAGATTCATTGTACAGAAGGTGGAAGAATTTTCCTAGCAATCAATTCTTTGAATTGGAATATAAAACTTTCAGAAATAAGGTGACAAAAGAAATTATTAAATGTAAGTCTACCTTTTTTAACAATAAATTCAAAAATTATTTTGGAAATACAAAAAAAACTTGGGATGAAATAAATAAATTATTAGGACGCAAGTCCAAAAGTAGTTGTGACGAAATAATCTCGAAATATATGTTAAATACGAATAATGAAGAAACCGTAGCAGATAAGTTTGTTGAATATTTTACAAATAGTGTTAGCTCTATGATACATAAATGTGATTATTTAGCATCGACCGTCAGGCCAAATGAAGTGCAACATAGTATGTACCTACCCAGAGCTACCTGCCAAGAAATCAATATTATTGTTAGCAAATTAAACAATTCAAAGTCACCAGGGATTGACAACATTCAAATGTTTGACATTAAGACACATATTAATATTTTAGGGCCTGTTATAACACACTTTATCAATTTAATTTTATCGCAAGCAGTAATACCAGATGAACTAAAAAGTAGCATCATTAGGCCAATTTACAAAGGGGGCAAACATACAGATATTCAAAATTATAGGCCAATAAGCATATTGCCAGCCCTAGAAAAAATACTTGAAAAATACATTTCCATAAAACTTAATAAATATCTAGAATCTTTCTCTTTGTTGGATCCCAACCAATATGGATTTCAAAAGAAAAAAAGTACGGAAATGCTGCTTCAGGAATTTTCAAATCACATAAATTATGAATTAAATCTAAAAAAACAAGTTTTGGTTTTATTCATAGATAACTCTAAGGTATTTGATACCATTGATACAAATAAACTATTAGAAACACTGGAGGCAATAGGAATTAGAGGAAAGCTGCTAGTTTTATTAAAAAATTTACTAACTGATCGACAAATAAGAGTAAAAATTCTTAAAAAATTTAGCAAAAGAAAATATATCTCAACAGGTGTTGCACAGGGGTCAATTCTAGGGCCAACCCTTTATATTATTTATGTCTCAATTATGAGAAAATTGTTTTCATTTGTTAAACATTTTGTATATGCAGACGATACGGCGCTCGTAATATCGCACGAAGATCTGGTTACTGCAATGAACCTTATGCAACATGATTTTATTGCCCTACTGAAATGGTCGCATGATGCAGGCCTCTTTATAAACGCCAAAAAAACTAAAATTATGCACATCAGATCTCCACACGCCAGATGTAATGTAATTCCTTCATTATATACACACACATTTGACTGCATACATAAAAATGTTGCACAGCCCTGTTCATGTGAAACCATTGATTTTGTCAAAAGTTATGTATATTTGGGTGTTACTATTGACTGCTACATGAAATGGGATGTACAAATTGCTAATGTTTGTAAACGTCTACGAGCTATTGTGGGTAGGATTTATAAAATAAAATATTTCGTGCCTATAAGTACTTTAAAGTTAATCTACTTATCTCTGGCTGAATCCACTATACGTTATGGAATTACTTCTTGGGGACATTCTTGTAAAACTAATGTAAGCTATATACAAACATTACAAAACTCCATTATAAAATTGTTAATCCATAAATATGACAATCAACACAGAAGTAACATTAAATTAATATACAAGTCTCTGAATATTTTACCTGTCAGAGGATTATTGTTTTATAATATTGTAAGTCAACATGTTATATTGTCTGATTCATTGTATAGGGAAAGAGTTTGCCATAAACATAACACAAGATTCACTCAAAATGAAGGACTGGTAGTTCCGAAATGTACTAATAAATATGGTGAAAGAACTTTAAACTATATAGTACCCAAAATGTTTAACTTATTACCAATGACAATTAAAAATAATAACATGTATACTGCTAATGTTAAATATAATCTAAGGAAATGGTTATTGGATAATAATGATCTATACTGATGCCCCTGAAATGGAATTCATATTCTTAGAAAATGGAAAAACAATTATTTTGTAATACTTGACTACCTACCTCTATTTATGAAACTATTGATGTACTTGTTGATAATACTAATTTGTTCATACATTTATTTTTACTTGCTTATTTTATAAGGCTTTTATGTTTTATGTTGATAATACTAATTTGTTCATACATTTATTTTTACTTGCTTATTATATAAGGCTTTTATGCTGCTATTTAAACTTTTCTGCAATGTAACCAATTTATGTAATTATGTACCGTTCAAATTGTATCTTATGAATGTATAAATGTTGTCTCTATGTCCCTGCTGACAAACTACATAAGTAGTTTAGCGGGTTTAAATGTGAATAAATAAAAAAAAAAAAAAAAAATTAAAATCTTATCAATTTCTTCTTTTGAATTATGGTGGGATAGTCATCAATCATTTTACGTTTCAGCGGCCTACTGGCCTCGGGTCCAAAAGTTTTCATAGCGTTAAAACCAAAGGTAGCGCCAGCAACAAACATCGAATGGGATGTTTTCTTGGCCAAATGCTCTTCGGTATTGAAACGCCGAAGATTAAGAGGATCACAGATCCTTGACGAACGCACATATCTGCGAAGTCGGGTTCTTAGAACTTTATCTCCCTTGATGACTGAAGACCACACGGGGTCAACCTTGAATGCCGATAGCAAGGATTTGTCATCAAGTTTTCTGAAGATAATAGATGCGATTTCTAAAGGCAATCTGCTTATCAAATCAGTAACATCAGCTACAACTCGAGTAACTCCCATCACACACAATAGCGAATAGAATGAATTCATATCTGGTATTATTAGCAATGCAGTTGATTAGAGTTTGTAAAATTTTTTGTTGGTTTGGGTTTAGTTTTCCTGGAAATTTGGTGGTAGTCCGTTGGTTTTGGTAATACCGTGTTGCGGACTTGCATTTACACGACACATTCAAGTTTTTAAATATTTTTTTAGGCTTATTCGTTATTATTATTAGTTTTTAATTCCAGAATAAATGCGACAGTACCTATTGTAAATTGTATTGGCTCCAATCCAATATTCTAACCATGAATGTTAAAAAACAGGAATAAAATCATTTTCATCAAATATTTTAACTATGTTTGTTAAAAATACAGGAATAAAATGATATTTATCAAATATTCTAACTATTAATGTTAAAAATACAGGAATAAAATGATTTTCATTTAATATTCTAAGTATGAATGTTAAAAATATAGGAATAAAATAATTCGTCCTCATGTACCCTTAAAAATATGAATATAACAACATGCAAATGCTGATACAGGTGAAATATATTGGCTGTGCATGGATAAACAATTAACATTTAAACAGCATATTCAATACATTTAAGATAAAATCAGTTCCTTTATTAGCGTATCCAACCGGTAATCATATCTGTTACCAATAATAATTTTAAAAAGGTCTTTATGTAATCAGATTTGACAAGAGCCGTGTTGTCAGCATATACAAAGTGTTTAACATGTGAAAAAAGGCAGTTGAATGGCAATAGTTTATTCATTTGTTTGCCAGTCTGTACTTGTTGTTCTCGCCTTGTTATATATGTCATCAATAGATTCACTGTCCTTTCGGCCATTCCTATTTTGTTTTTAGCTTAGATAGTTATATTTTATGGTCAATTGTGTTAAAAGGATATCCAGTATTAGTCGGCTACGTTAATTTACGGTCTATTGTGTCAAAATCTTTCTAGAGATTTGCGAATAAAGCCAAACATTTTTTAATATCATCGTTATTCTTTATGTCAATACATGATTAATTTTCAATGCCATCACTATCATATATTTACACTAAAGCCATATTGGGATGGTGATAATATTTAAATTTTGTTCCAGAAACTAAGTAATTTGTTTTTTCATAACAATTAGTAATATTTTTGAAAACGAGCTTATGAGACTTATAGGTCGGTAATTATAAATATTATTTTGCGTAATGACACATTTCCAATCCCTTCATTTTGAATGTGACTGTACAGTATACAGAAATAGACCTTCCTCTTTTATTAGCTTTATGTTAAGTGTGCGAAATTTCATTAAACTCAGAACATAGCTTTAGATTAGTATCAAAATAAAATCCACTCCGCACGCCTTGTATCCGCCCGCCCACTATTAGACACTCTTCTTTATGTACATTTATAAAAATATTATTTCTAGATTTGGAGCAGTAGTGCTTTGGAACGCTTCAGGCACGTGTATTAAACGAAGCAATTGAAATCCAAAAAAATCTTAAATATTTATAAGAACGACAGGGCTAAGCTTACTAATAGTTCTTGTTATGCGGTATTAGATGGCTACACCAAAATGATATAATGGAATTTGTGTTTTTATTTTTGTCTAGCTTAAGTTATATAATAACTAATAATATTGAATAATTAAATATACTGACTTCGGTTGTCAGTGTATGTGTGCGTGAATTGAAATCTTACTCTACGTAATGCATAAAATTTTATTTTATGAAATAGTAATTACTTTTAAGAAATCAGGATCTTTTTATTAAATAAATTAATTTAGTGAATATGCGTTACTGAGACAACGAGCGTTGTTTCACCGAACTATTTTAATGTTTCTCACTTTGCGTTAACGTTAAGCCTTTTTCCATGATTATGTTCTGTTCAAAAATGAAGTTAACATAGATATAATAATTTAATATAGTCACAAAGAAAAAAGAGTTTTATCGTTTAAAAGTATTTTTTTATTAAACCAGTTAACATTAAACAAACTACCACTGTAATGTTTTTAACGTTTCGCTACATTTTTCTAGAAGTATATTATATTTAACAGTATCTTTATTTAATTGTAGATTTTTGTAATTGTACAATAACTGAGTTTTTATAAGTGGATTGTTCTCACGTAAGTGTGATCATCTGTAAAAACCCAGTATAAATAAATAAATAAATAACAGTATATTTCTTCCGTAAGCTCCCGGTCACGGCAGCCACTGAAATGATTTTAATGTTTTACTCGGGTATATATTTTGGTAACTACCCCTCTCCCGCGCAAAACGAATCGATGACTCTACCTTTTCACTTCGTGAAAATTAATGATTTCTCCCGTCTGATTTGCAACTTCTCGCGGTACATCAACCCTTCAATCTTATCGAATTAAATGTCACGTTGTGTCAATTTTTCGTTTCGACAGTGATTAATTCATTAAAGGATCCTTTTAATTGGTTGTGGTAACTTTGGTTCTTTTTAAATGAGGCGTGTTACATTCTGTATGGTTTTAAAATAAGACAATGACCGACTATCCTGATTTTAACTACCTTTTCCTACCTTGTTTGCTCGCCCAAACGTTTCCGGTTGCTGCAGTCGATAATGTGCTAATACAATGGAACAATTAAATGCAAGTACATGAAATTCTCTATAGACAATTCAATTCAAGATGCACAAAATGTTATGATGCAGGGCTAGACTCCTTTTGTTTTAATATTTTATTCATTAATTTATTCTGCATCATCACATTTATCCTCGCCGATTCTCTAACCTAGTTAGGAACTGGGCGATTGTCGCTGGTATTAGTTTTAGTAAAATTTCGAATTTTAATTTAAAATTTAACATCTGAACCCGGGCGGAAACAAAAAAGAAAAAAACACTTCTTAGCTGGGCAGTCAACGGGTGGGATCGTGAACTGCACAGCTGACAGTCACGGTGATTTTTATTTCGGAGTAATTAGTTGTATGGATGGATTCCATTCTTTCTTTTGTACCGTAAAATGCGAGTTTGCTTCGGGCACGACGGGATTCTTTTCCGCAACCTGTTAAACAACCATTCCCGATGTGGGTAATGGTGATTTCTTTGAAAGAAATGGTGTACGAGCGAACCACGCGACAATCGTAATCCGGTAATCAGCCGACAGCGGTAATCCGTAAATAATTGTCCCATCCGGCGTGAGATGAAATTATATTCAATCCTAAATTCGGCTTACGCAAAACCGTCAAGCGGGAGCCTCGTTATTTTGGACGTGTGATGTTTGGGAATACTAACCGCACGTGGCCGGCGGCCGAGAGAAAGCTACTGGCCTAAGTTGCAGCATCCTCAGAACCCGGATACATCCGCGTTATTAGCTGGAGATCGTGGATGTGGCCGGGAGATATATTCCTGCCCCTTTCGGAGGCCCGATCCACGCTTCACGGGGTCACGTCAGCCGCCGGATGGAGTCCGGGGGACGTTCCGTCGCTTCGCCAATAAGAAGACACAGTGTTCAGTAATAGGAGACGTAGTGATTCGCTCTCGTAGAGTAGATTATGATTACGGATACAGGTCGGTCTTGGGGTAAGTCCAGAATGTATAATTTTATAAATGTTTCTCAATACATGTAATAACATACTATGCACCGCTTTTTATTTTATTTACTATGTAAGACCATCCCTAAGAACAAAACAGGATTCCGACACTTAACAATTGGCTGCCCGCGTTTTTAATAAAAATACGGCGTAAGTCGTGTGTCAGGATTATGTTTTTTTTTGGATGGTTTAGGGTTATTTTGTTCTCTTGGAGCTCTGATACATAACCTAAAATGTTAACCTTGTTTGTTAAATGTTAACCCGATAACTGTAAAAGTGACAAAAGTGAAATTGTTATCGCATGATTGTATGAATTTCTTATGTGCGTTGTTTTAAGGAATTGTGTGAATGTTAGGGATCATTCCTCCTTTATGGTGCCGTTAAATAATAAATTGAAACATGTTTATTCATTAATGCAGTTGACAACTGAATATTATTATACACAAATAACAACGCATATCGAAGTAACGGGAGTCGGTTCATTGCCATTAGTTCATAGCATGGGTTAATAGCAAATAATTTCAAATAAAAAATGTATATTCTAATTAGGTAATTGTTTTCATTTTGAAAAGTGATTCTTTTTTTTATTCTCGTGTGGATTTAATACGAGAATAAATAATAATAGTACGGAAAAACCAGGGCTGGCAAAAGAAATAAATATTTTATCAAGGTTGCCACAAATTTTTTCAAGGTTGCCACAATTTTTTTCAAAATTGCCACAAATATTTTATCAAGGTTGCCACATATATTTTATCAAGGTTGCCACAAATTTTTTCAAGGTTGCCACAAAATATATATATATATATATTTTTTTTTACCTTATTTATCAAGGTTTTTATCTTATAAACAAGAAAAGAACATCTTGTTATTTCTAAATCAAGGGCATCATCATCATCATCATTCATAATAACAATTTAGATAATTGTTTTGAAATTAAGTTCAATAAAGTAAATGTCAACGGTGACACAAGAAATAATTCGATATTTACTATCAATTTTTGAAATAATGGACAATTTACACGCGACGTGTCAGACTTGGAGAATTAAGGAAAAAAAAAAAAAAAATCACAATTTTTTTTTTGTGGTATGGACGATAACGTAACGTTATCATTGGAGGGAGTTGATGGAGGTATATTCGGTCTGATCAACTGGGTCCTGGTATCAACTCGCCATCCATTAGGTCCATGAGTTCCGAATGGTGAGGATGGGTTTGTACCCCAAACGCAACGGATCGATCCGGAGTCGATCACGTTCACCAGACATGACAGACAGAGGGCGAGAGAAGCTTGCTGTCTGATCATTATACTTGGGCTGCTGGTTCAAGTACGGAACACTGTACTGCATCATCAGTTGGAAGGCGGGGGATTCGTTGCCTGTGGACGGTTTTTCCTGCAGGAGGCGAAAGGCCTGTTGTCCTCTGATCTATGTACGTACGTTAGTATTTCGTAGTGAGATATATGTGTGAGTGGTTCGGGTTGTTCTTGGAGGTTGATGATCAACCCTAACACGACACTTAACACATAAAATTCATAAACTCTATTTAAAATCGAGTTGTATGTTCTCTTTCACACGATACTATTTGTAGTGATTTATTGGAAATCACGCTATTATTCTCAAATATAACAAGTCTCACTTATAAACATGCACGCCTTTATATTGTCGTACGTTATGCTCATGAAAAGAGCCACTCATAAACAAAGTCAAGCACATTCATTATATAAAAAATCTCATTCATTCTAATATATGTATCAAAAAGTTCGTGCCATTCACTCAGTAATAATTTAGTTATTTACTTAAACTTAAGTACACAACAGACTCTAAGTGAACAAATGAACACTCATTTAAAAATATTATGAATTTTGTATAATGAAATTGGCTAATATACCTTAACATGTAGTATGTGTTAGGATATAACATCTTGAAATGTAAGGAGTTACATTCCCACTGTCTCTTTCGTTTCATGATGGTGAAAACAAAGAAGCATTGTCTACAAATTACGTGCTTGAACACTGGTTGTTCTCGTTTCATCATTAATATGTAAACGGATATTTTTGTCATTGTTTTACAGTAAATGTCTTGATGGGTCCTGAAAATATATTAAAGACTGCACCAAGCGGTGCACTGAACATTTAATCTCCTAGTGATAAAATGGAGCTGTTCGCTTTATTGCTGATGAAACGAGACATAACTTCCTTGTTTTCCTTTATAAGTACGGTTCTGACTTATAATGTGGAACGATATCCCACCACCGATCCTTCCACATTTTAAGCCACTTCGTTGATATGTTGATCCTCGAATCATATTTTCTTATATTTAACCTTAAGACCAGAACATGGGGAGATGTACTGAGACCTTTCCTTATGTTCTGAGTCAAATTTTTCTCGATAAACGTTAATTTTATTTATTGTTGATCCATTTACTTCTCATCAGTTATGTCTGTAAATACACTGGTGTTACTTGTTACAATTAATGTTTCAATTTATGAATTTTTGTATTTTTTTTTGTATTAAATCTTGCTATCATGTAAGTAACCTGGGATGTTCCTTTCCTATTGTTATAGAATTCATATTATGAATATTATAAGTTTGTATTACATACTTGTTGGTATTGTCCTGCGAGACTTACTATTATCAACTTTGTTGAACAACGGTTTACAGAGAAAACCATAAGTTGTTTCATAACAATATCGATTACGACTTCGTTACTGTTGGACGTATACATAGATCACTGCACTAATAATTGTTGCATATCACTTAACACGATTGCACGTTATATATTGATGGCTGTATACTCTATTACTTTAGCTACATTCTTATGCGATGGTTGTTGACTGCTTAACACTCTTGTTGAATTAAGATTGTGTATTTTCATTAACTGCTCTGTTCTCTTATGGATACCCCCATACGACCTAGTTAGGTAGATTAGGTAGAAACATCGACAAAGTGTTTTCTTATCTCCTAAGGAGAAGTAGAGTCAGTGATAAGTGAGGGTTGCTATGCTCCCTAAAAAGTGTTGCCTGACGGGCTTATAACCCTATTTTGGGTTAGTGATGCATTTTTACATTTGGTTGTGTAAAATGAATGTGATAGACACTCAGGTATTATGTAATTTTTATAAATGTAACGTCAACGGTTGTCCATGACGCTAAGTCAATTAGTCTTCACCCAGCATATTCAAGCTGTGGGTGTTGGCGGATCCCGTTCACGTAACATTGGTTGTTATGTTTAGATTAAGTTTTTTAAGTTTAGTTCCTACAATATTATAGTTATTTAAGTAAGAATGGCTGCACCGCAAACATGTTCATCCTGCCTTACGTTCGATGAAGTGCGACCGGAGTTGCGGCACGCACATTCGCTATTCTCACATTGGTTTAATTTTCGTTCTTTGAATACTTCCTATTGATGATTATTATCTACTGTTGATATTTATTGTTAACTTTGTTCTTCTGTTGTAGTAGACCCTTGGACCGACCTGGAAAGAATAGGGTTAGGTTATTTAGACAATTTTATATGTTTGAGGGCAAACATTTGGTGGCGAGGGGGGTAATGTTATGATGCAGGGCTAGACTCCTTTTGTTTTAATATTTTATTCATTAATTTATTCTGCATCATCACATTTATCCTCGCCGATTCTCTAACCTAGTTAGGAACTGGGCGATTGTCGCTGGTATTAGTTTTAGTAAAATTTCGAATTTTAATTTAAAATTTAACATCTGAACCCGGGCGGAAACAAAAAAGAAAAAAACACTTCTTAGCTGGGCAGTCAACGGGTGGGATCGTGAACTGCACAGCTGACAGTCACGGTGATTTTTATTTCGGAGTAATTAGTTGTATGGATGGATTCCATTCTTTCTTTTGTACCGTAAAATGCGAGTTTGCTTCGGGCACGACGGGATTCTTTTCCGCAACCTGTTAAACAACCATTCCCGATGTGGGTAATGGTGATTTCTTTGAAAGAAATGGTGTACGAGCGAACCACGCGACAATCGTAATCCGGTAATCAGCCGACAGCGGTAATCCGTAAATAATTGTCCCATCCGGCGTGAGATGAAATTATATTCAATCCTAAATTCGGCTTACGCAAAACCGTCAAGCGGGAGCCTCGTTATTTTGGACGTGTGATGTTTGGGAATACTAACCGCACGTGGCCGGCGGCCGAGAGAAAGCTACTGGCCTAAGTTGCAGCATCCTCAGAACCCGGATACATCCGCGTTATTAGCTGGAGATCGTGGATGTGGCCGGGAGATATATTCCTGCCCCTTTCGGAGGCCCGATCCACGCTTCACGGGGTCACGTCAGCCGCCGGATGGAGTCCGGGGGACGTTCCGTCGCTTCGCCAATAAGAAGACACAGTGTTCAGTAATAGGAGACGTAGTGATTCGCTCTCGTAGAGTAGATTATGATTACGGATACAGGTCGGTCTTGGGGTAAGTCCAGAATGTATAATTTTATAAATGTTTCTCAATACATGTAATAACATACTATGCACCGCTTTTTATTTTATTTACTATGTAAGACCATCCCTAAGAACAAAACAGGATTCTGACACGCGACCTTGGTTGCGAACCTTCACACCTGAGATCATTAAGTATAAACATTCTAGGTGATTAATTTTAACCTAGATTGGCGCGTTCTACCGAACAAAGTTTATACAATTATTATTTGTACCCTAGGTCAAACCTACTTAACAAAGATTCTAGGTTAATGATTTGACTATGGATTGTTAGTTTTGTGAGTTATTTCTATGAGTAGATATTTTTGGGAATAGCTAGAGACAAAACATGTGTTGCTTTCGATTGGTCTCCGTCCAAATCCCATCCATCAACGTGACCAGCTCGAGAGCAGCCAAATTGATGGTCCAATCCCAACACCTCCAGAAATTAATTGAATATCGCTCAGCGACAGGTGAAATAATGACATGTTTTGCCTTCTGCCGGAGGGTGATGAAGGTGGGATTCCTTTGAATTCTGATATGTGGGTCCTTGTTGGTAAATGATGATGTTGATGATGATGATGATCGATGAAGATTCATCTTTTACCGTTAGGTACAAGGAGCTGCTCCGGTCCGGTGGCATGATAGCCTGATGTCAGGAACCATTTGGGTCACGTGGGTAGCGCGAGGTTTAGGTCGCGTCAACCTCCCCCAAATCAATGATGAGTTAAGCTCCGCCAGCATGCTGAAAGTAAGGAGTCCACTCTACTTACCTCAAACATAAACATATACTGAAGTGGTTTGCATCAGCAACGTCAGGAGTTCGGGAGTCCCGTGAACACCCCTCTGATTTACGCTAGTAAGAATAAGTTGAATTCAGCTTTAGTTTGTTCGCCTTCGCTTCTGCAGTCACGTTACTCCAAATAGCTCCTGGCTCTAGTCTACACAGCTTCTCGTTCCAGTAGAGGTAATGACACATGTTTATCATATGTGCAATACAGGACATACTTCAAGTCTTTCGTCCACACTCAACATAGTCATATCAATATATAATTTGAATGAAGGCATCCATCCGACATAATGAATGTTTCCGGGACGGGAGATCTTACCCCACTTTGAAGTCATGGTCACTCGCTCTATCGTTTATTACCTTCCGTTCGCTTCAAATATCAAAGAATGGTAGAAAATGATATCCTCGACTTCCGGCGCTAAGGATCAGGGATACTGGAATTATCAGGTCGTGAATCTGAAATCATCCGATCTCCGTCACCTCAAACGGTTTCAGTCAGAGTCAATTCTCAACCTAATTCTGGATGACTTCTCCTCCTATAGTGGGGTAAGTATTTATTGAATTTGACAGGAAGGTCATCAGAAATCGCCGAAACAACTTCATATTTGTCACGATCCCTTCGTTTTGTCAGCGAGAAAATCCTCCCCATACGTCAGAAAAGGATAGCATAGCCATTACCCGCTATGTTCCTTCGTCTACCAAGCTAACTCAAGTAGGAAAGCCCATTGGCAATCTTTGTTCCCTTCGATTGGATCTCCGTGAAAGCGTCCTCTCACCAGCTGAAAATACTCGAAACAGGGGTCTATCCAGGGTAACCATCTTAGGCTGGTCCTCCAACACCTTCGACAGAAACCGATGCTTTTATGGGAATAACTCAACCACATCAAGAGCACGGGAAAGGCCGGCTCTGCTCTACTGGAATAGGCGCTACCTCGGTATTCAGGGTTATCGACTTTGCTAACACAAAAAGTTCCTATTAGGCCAGCCAATTACCAATTTCGATTCCTTCGCTTTTGTCGCTTTGATAAGATAGGACGCCTACGGAAAATTCGTGCACTTCGTCCCAAACCAAACTTATGTTAATGAAAATCTTACTTGATAGAATAGGGATGCCAGACAGATGCATTCTCTCGGCGACTAACTTCAATCCGCTGTGTTATCTCGATTCAAAAATGAATGAAAATTATATGCTAACAGAGAACCCCCTGTAATAAATACAATACACCGTAGCCTCCACAAAGTTCGTAAAACGAAGTTGGAAGTAAGTACTAGTAGTACGTAGATATACGCACGTAGCTCTAATAGTTGAAATAATGATGCACTCGCGGTACATGGCTAAGTGAGAGTGATGGTTGAATAAGTTATATTTAATTAAATATATTTTATGAATTCCGTATAACCTAGTAGTTAAGTATTACTTTTGAAGCATCATTAAATCATATTTAATTTACGAAAAATACACTAACTCGTAAACAATGCCTATTGTTGAATAATATGCCGTTTTTTTTGAGTAGCCGCTCGTCGTCCCTTCTTTGTTTTGAAATGGCCAAGTCTCGTAATTTATGGCCCCTTTTCGTTAAGGGTCCGGGCTTAAAATTCTTCTGTTGAAGATTTTAACATAATTACCTATAGTATTCAAGTAAAATACCCTTACTTCAAAATACAATTGTATTATTTTATTTATTGGAACGCATTACCTCTCTAAGAAATCCACAAGAAGTAAGGGTTAATAATTAGTTTATAATAGGACTAACCAATTTGTCATCTTAGTGTATTCCAAATAATTACAAGAAACAAACACAGTCACATGCAGTAAAATACCCATGCTGTTAGAAAACCACACTTTCTACACTAAATGACTTTAGCCGCGTTCGTGTCATAAAATCATAAATTCTTTGTTAACGCGTCTCCTAGCTTTTAATCGCCTTGACTATATTACAACGCTGACCGATCCTGGCTATGCTCGACCGAATTTGAATTCCCCCTGATCTTCACTATCTGAATCTCTTTGCTCGTCTTTCTACGCTTTCGAATCTAGACTCCTTGATCGTCTCCTTGCGCTCCTCAAGCTAGACTCCCCCCCACCCCCTTGTCTCCTCCTCCAAATCAACTCCGCCTTTCGCCATATGCGATATCTAATTTATGTCTTTCGAATTCTGAAAACTTTGTGTATTCAAAGACAGAAACGCACTAAAAGACCACATCAATTATGAGCTCTAAAACCCGTCACATTAATTTAAATCGTTTCAAAACCAATAACTTGTTACTCCTCAAGTAAACTGTCCAATTCTTTGTTCAAAGGAATGAAACTAGACCCTTCCAGTCCAGTGTCGTGTCGGCCTACCAGTTTGTTCGGCTCCCAAATTACCAACCTAATTCTAGGATGTATTAAATATTTACGATATAATAGTTTTATTTTTAAATCTTCTTGCGATATTTTAATTTAATTAAGCAACTCCCAAACTCGTCCTGTTAAAATGTGATTTACCTCGCCAGTCACAATTATAATTCGTCTAAATCCTTAGAAAAATTACGTAACTATATTTAACGCGTATTTTCTACTTAGAAGGTCACTTAGTAGCCTTGCTTAACGGAGTTGAATTGTTTCTTATTGATCTTGTTAGGGTTTTTTTCTACCCGCCCCAACCTGCAAAATTCATTGCTACTGCACTGGAATAAGTCTGAGAATTCAAAGTATCATCACGGAGGTCTCTGAAGATGCAGTGCATGTTCCTATTTTTTTGCTAACATCATAAATTTAAGCACTTGATTTTAGAAAAGCTATAACTCCAACATCTGGTAAGTCAGTATTTCGTGAAATCAACTGAAAAATTCCTTCTCACGACAATAAATCAATAAGGTAGGCGTAACCTGTTTATTTCGAACATTCATTAGGCCTCTCTGATTCGTTGCATCTTAACTTTTGGCGTAGACAAAAAAAACGACACGCCCCTGTTCCCTCTAGTTCTCAGCATTTTTAACTAGATGTCACCTTCGACCACGTTTTGATTGGAGAAACCAGAATTAATTAATTCCTACAATAAACGGAAAAAAAATATCCTAGGGCAAGTTCATCACACCACAAACAATTTAAAATCTTATCAATTTCTTCTTTTGAATTATGGTGGGATAGTCATCAATCATTTTACGTTTCAGCGGCCTACTGGCCTCGGCTCCAAAAGTTTTCATAGCGTTGAAACTAAAGGTAGCGCCAGCAACAAACATCGAATTGGATGTTTTCTTGGCCAAATGCTCTTCGGTATTGAAACGCCGAAGATTAAGAGGATCACAGATCCTTGACGAACGCACATATCTGCGAAGTCGGGTTCTGAGAACTTTATCTCCCTTGATGACTGAAGACCACACGGGGTCAACCTTGGATGCCGATAGCAAGGAATTGTCATCAAGTTTTCTGAAGATAATAGATGCGATTTCTAAAGGCAATCTGCTTATCAAATCAGTAACATCAGCTACAACTCGAGTAACTCCCATCACACACAATAGCGAATAGAATGAATCCATATCTGGTATTATTAGCAATGCAGTTGATTAGAGTTTGTAAAATTTTGGTTGGTTTGGGTTTAGTTTTCCTGGAAATTTGGTGGTAGTCCGTTGGTTTTGGTAATACCGTGTTGCGGACTTGCATTTACACGACACATTCAAGTTTTTAAATATTTTTTTAGGCTTATTCGTTATTATTATTAGTTTTTGATTCCAGAATGAATGCGACAGTACCTATTGTAAATTGTATTGGCTCCAATCCAATATTCTAACCATGAATGTTAAAAAACAGGAATAAAATCATTTTCATCAAATATTTTAACTATGTATGTTAAACATACAGGAATAAAATGATATTCATCGAATATTTTAATTATGAATGTTAAAAATATAAGAATAAAATCATTCGTCCTCATGTACCCTTAAAAATATGAATATAACAACATGCAAATCCTGATACAGGTGAAATATATTGGCTGTGCATTGATAAACAATTAACATTTAAACAGCATATTCAATATAATAAAGATAAAATCAGTCCCTTTATTAGCGTATTCAACCGGTAATCATATCTGTTACCAATAATAATTTAAAAAAGGTCTTTATGTAATCAGATTTCACAAGAGCCGTGTTGTCAGCATATACAAAGTGTTTAACATGTGAAAAAAGGCAGTTGAATGGCAATAGTTTATTCATTTGTTTGCCAGTCTGTACTTGTTGTTCTCGCCTTGTTATATATGTCATAAATAGATTTACTGTCCTTTTAGCCATTCCTATTTTGTTTTTAGCTTAGATAGTTATATTTTATAGTCAATTGTGTTAAAAGTATATACAGTATTAGTCGGCTACGATAATTTACGGTCTATTGTGTCAAAATCTTTCTAGAGATCTGCGAATAAGGCCCAACATTTTTTAATATCATCGTTATTCTTTATGTCAATGCGTGATTAATTTTCAATGCCATCACTATCATATATTTTCACTAAAGCCATATTGGGATGGGTATAATATTTAAATTTTGTTCCAGAAACTAAGTAATTTGTTTTTTCATAACAATCAGCAATATTTTTGAAAACGAGCTTATGAGACTTATAGGTCGGTAATTATAAATATTATTTTGCGTAATGACACATTTTCAATCCCTTCATTTTGAATGTGACTGTACAGTATACAGAAATAGACCTTCCTCTTTTATTAGCTTTATGTTAAGTGTGCAAAATTTCATTAAACTCAGAACATAGCTTTAGATAAGTATCAAAATAAAATCCACTCCGCACGCCTTGTATCCGCCTGCCCACTATCAGACACTCTTCTCTTCGACGGCCGGTATAGTCCAGTGGTAACGCATTGGACTGCCATTCCGAAGGTCGCGGGTTCGAACCCGGCGTGCGCAAATAAATTTTATTTGATTAATTTGTGTTGTTTCACAATTAATTAATTAAAATAATATATAGTATATTTGCGGCACGTTCCAGAGTGGAAGATACTACCAGTATCGCCCTGGTGTAAGACCACCATTCAGAATTGAAACGTTGCTCCAAATGGCTTTAGCCGTGTTTAGTGACTAGATCTGAATAGCCAGGTACTTCCCCACCTTCCTCTTTCCCTTCCCCACTTAACTTCAGCCTCACAACATCCCCCAATTGGGGATGCCATAGTCTCACTGGCTCCAGACGGGAGCAGTTGGGACTCTTGTGAGGTATTCACTATAAAAAAAAAAAAAATGTAAATTAATAAAAATATTATTTCTAGATTTGTATCAGTAGTGCTTTGGAACGCTTCAGGCACGTGTATTTAAGGAAGCAATTGAAATCCAAAAAAATTAAATATTTATAAGAACGACAGGGCTAAGCTTACTAATAGTTCTTGTTATGCGGTATTAGATGGCTACACCAGAATGATATAATGGAATTTTTGTTTTTTATTTTTGTCTAGCTGAAGTTATATAATAACTGATAATATTGAATAATTAAATATACTGACTTCGGTTGTCAGTGTATGTGTGCGTGAATTGAAATCTTACTCTACGTAATGCATAAAATTTTATTTTATGAAATTGTAATTACTTATAAGAAATTGGGATCTTTTGATTAAATAAATTAATTTAGTGAATATGCGTTACTGAGACAACGAGCGTTGTTTCACCGAACTATTTTAATGTTTCTCACTTTGCGTTAACGTTAAGCCTTTTTCCATGATTATGTTCTGTTCAAAAATGAAGTAAACATAGATATAATAATTTAATATAGTCACAAAGAAAAAAGAGTTTTGTTGTATAAAGTATTTTTTTATTAAACCAGTTAACATTAAACAAACTACCACAAACAATTTAAAATCTTATCAATTTCTTCTTTTGAATTATGGTGGGATAGTCATCAATCATTTTACGTTTCAGCGGCCTACTGGCCTCGGGTCCAAAAGTTTTCATAGCGTTGAAACCAAAGGTAGCGCCAGCAACAAACATCGAATTGGATGGTAAGTTTTTAGATTCTCACGGCCAAAAGCATTTTTGTTGTTTGTTTTTGGGGTGTTATGCCGTGTTGCGCTAACTCCTTCTTTAGCCGACGTTTCGGACAGCGTTGCAGTGTCCATCATCAGGGCAGATCCGGTAGATCCGAAGATGTGTCACACATCCGAAGATGTGTCGGCATAACACCCCAAAAACAAACAACAAAAATCGAATTGGATGTTTTCTTGGCCAAATGCTCTTCGGTATTGAAACGCCGAAGATTTAGAGGATCTCAGATCCTTGACGAATGCACATATCTGCGAAGTCGGGTTCTGAGAACTTTATCTCCCTTGATGACTGAAGACCACACGGGGTCAACCTTGGATGCCGATAGCAAGGATTTGTCGTCAAGTTTTCTGAAGATAAAAGATGGGATTTAAAAAAAGGCAATCTGCTTATCAAATCAGTAACATCAGCTACAACTCGAATAACTCCCATTACACACAATAACGAATAGAATGAATCCATATCTGGTATTATTAGCAATGCAGTCGATTAGAGTTTGTATAATTTTGATTGTTTTGGATTTAGATTTCTAGGAAATTTGGTGGTAGTCCGTTGTTTTTAGTAATACCGTGTTGCGGACTTGCATTTTTACGACTAATTTTTTTTTTTATGCTTATTCGTTATTATTATTAGTTTTTTATTCCAGAATGAATGCGAAACTTCCTATTGCAAATTGTATTTGCTCCAATCAAATATCGTAACTACGAATGTTAAAAAAACAGGGTTTAACATCATTCCTCCTCAAGTACCCTTAAAAATTTGAATACAACAACTTGTTAATTCTGATGCATGTGAAATAACTTGAGCTATGCAATGATAAACGGCTAACGTTTAAACAGCATATTCTAGATATAAAACATAAAATCACCCCCTTTATTAGTGTAGTAACCGGTTATCATTTCTGTAACCAAATAAATTTATAGCCTCATGTAAGGTCCATATTATAGACTCGTACGTTCACATTTAAACTACTCGATATAAATTTGGAGAAACGCATATGAACCGTACATAAATGAACTTAAGGTAAAACAAAGCATAGTTATCATAAAGCTATTTCACTTAAAATCTAGAACATCCACAAAAAATTATATATAGAAACAAAACTGTTAACATAAACAAAATTAAATGTCTCCTTATATGCGAAATAAATAATAAACTCATATATTTAAATACCTTACATACTTACTATGGCAAGCAATCCATTGGCTACAAGGGGGGCAACATATGTAATTGCCTTCCAGACAAAATTTAAAATTAAAATAGTGTAGGCACAATTAACAAATTGTAATTTAACAATTTTCACTTCTTTTACGAATCTTATTTTTTTTTCTTTGGTTTTTTTATGTGTCTATCTATGTATTTTTATTTGGTTTAATTTATTTTTCTCATTATTTGTCTGAGTTCTTTTTTTTATTCAAAAATATGAAATGCATTGCATTGCACTACCCCTGCACACATTATGGAATAAACTCTAATTATTATTATTATTAAAAATTAACGTGATGTTCTGTATTTTTATGTCAACGCAACTATTTGCAGTTCTTAACGTCATAACTATTATAATGAGCTAGTATATTAAATCCACCTAACGTTTAAAACAGGACGCAAATTAAAATATAATATATATAAAACAAGAAATGTGTTCAAAGATAACAGATTTCGAAAAAGCGAGTTAAAAACTCGGTACCAAGGAATTCAAATTTCAATGTTCGTTTTTCGTGCAACAGTTTCTCCTTCCGCCAATGAACTTTTCCCATTGCTGGGGAAGATATAGCTACCCTAACACCAGTTTTATGGACAAATTTGATTTCAAATATAGAAAAAATGTAACCTTACAGTTCTAAGGTCACTTTGCACATGGTTATTTTCAAATTTTTGTTGTTGTTGTAAGTATGTTCATTTTTGTTACTTTCATGAAATATTACAGAAGGAAAATTATAGAAGAAAAACATGGCGTTAATCTTTGTTAGGTTGCAACATTGTATCTATATTCTTCCTTCCCGTATCCATAATCCATATCTTAATATTTCTTTGTTAGGTTGCAACATTGTTTCTATATTCTTCCTTCCCCTGTCCATAATCCATATCTTAATACTTCGTTGTTAGGTTGCAACATTGTTTCTATATTCTTCCTTCCCGTGTCGATAATCCATATCTTAATACTTCGTTGTTAGGTTGCAACATTGTTTCTATATTCTTCCTTCCCGTATCCATAATCCATATCTTAATATTTCTTTGTTAGGTTGCAACATTGTTTCTATATTCTTCCTTCCCGTGTCGATAATCCATATCTTAATACTTCGTTGTTAGGTTGCAACATTGTTTCTATATTCTTCCTTCCCGTATCCATAATCCATATCTTAATATTTCTTTGTTAGGTTGCAACATTGTTTCTATATTCTTCCTTCCCGTGTCGATAATCCATATCTTAATACTTCGTTGTTAGGTTGCAACATTGTTTCTATATTCTTCCTTCCCGTATCCATAATCCATATCTTAATATTTCTTTGTTAGGTTGCAACATTGTTTCTATATTCTTCCTTCCCGTGTCGATAATCCATATCTTAATACTTCGTTGTTAGGTCGCAACATTGTTTCTATATTCTTCCTTCCCGTATCCATAATCCATATCTTAATATTTCTTTGTAAGGTTGCAACATTGTTTCTATATTCTTCCTTCCCGTGTCGATAATCCATATCTTAATACTTCGTTGTTAGGTTGCAACATTGTTTCTATATTCTTCCTTCCCGTGTCCATAATCCATATTTTAATATGTACTTCTTTTGAAGTCGGTTATTTTAAATGGTTTTTATATTATAAAGAGGGAGGTTATTAAATAATTTTAAAGAGAAATATTGCAAAATTTCTTTGCCCAAAAGTCGTGTTAGTTGTGGGATGAAATGTATGTTTTAATTAGGATCATGTGAATCGACTCGAGTTTGTGTGTGCAAAGTTATCCTGGTTTTCAAAAACCAGGATAACTTCAAATGCATAAATTAAAATATCTTTTGAATATAATGATGGACTTTTGAACCTAGGACCCTTTCCAGGTTCGAGTCCTAGATCTTACCGTATCTTCTTCTGTTTCAAATTTGCATTTAGGAATCGCTAATACTGTCTTCAATAATTAAATATAAAATTTGAGGTTTTACTAAAAAGTTTTTCAAAAAAATAAAATATTCATCCTAGATTTGCAGAAAAAGTCAATAGATGTCGCACATTAAAGTAAAAATAAGATGTTTTTATCTAAGACACTGTCTAGATTGCATTTAGTTCGGGTTAAATCTTGCCATCATACATAAGGATAGTTACCAATAAAAATGTGCGGTGAGAAATATTAAGAAAAGTTTGGTAGTTATTATTCGAAGTATGATACAGTTAAATATGACCCATTCGGTCAGTTGGTAGAGCGGTGCCCCGGCAAGGTAAGGGTCCTAGGTTTGAGTCCTAGATGTGACCATTGACCATGATATTGTCTTCAATAATTAAATATTACAACTATCGGATACTTACGTATTCATGTGGAAGAAGGACCTTAGAACGAACTCGCGATGCCAGGGTACGAATCCGACTCTGCGAACCACTGGGCCACAAATCAATCATAAAGCCTTTTACCACTTACGGGAAGAGCTATAAGTCTCGTATCACTCGCTAGAAATGCGCTGTTTTCATTGCTGCGATTAATATCCGGACTCTAATAAAACTGTTTACAGTTTGTCGAGTGGAATCGCTAGAAAAACAACATGATCGATGGCCTCACAATAAAACCGATACGGCGGTCATCTTTGAACTGACAAGTTCAATTATTAGCTTTACACGTGGTTCTTTGAAATACTCAATTAGTAGTTACTCTTAGTATCACCCTGATGAAATAAAACTATTCAGATCTGAAGTGCCGCTCAAATTGGCTCTAGTCGTGTTTAGTGACCAAATCCGAATAGCCAGGTGATTCGCAACTTTCCCCAGCTCATTCAATCTCACAACGTACCCCGATTCAGGGATACCATAGTTCCTCTGGCTCCAGGAAGACGGTACCCTTTACTATATTAACTATACTAACTATACAAATCCCGATTGGGTAGGACCGACATTTATTTCGGATATTAACTGCAATAATGTCATCCGATTTTAGCGAAATGCAATTACGTCCGCGTGTGTACGTGTGATTGCCACATTGATGGTGTGCATTATCATCGACGAGTTTTTCTATCGAGTTTCAGTTCGATCGGATGTCAGGAATGGGGTTAACTTCCGCTTCCAAGATTTGCATTAATTCACTACCGAAAACAAAAGTGAAATTGATATTGATGTACAGAAAAAAAACATTGGATCTAATTCAGTCGCAGGACTTGTGCCATTTATCCCAAAATGAAAAGACTTTTAAATAGAAATATTCATATTCACGCAAATTATTATTAAAATGTCTCTGGTAAAATTATTTATTTAACTTAATTTGATTTATGATTTATTTGCAGAGAGAGAACTTTGAAACATGATGAATAATAGAATAAAGGCGATGCCATACGTAGTAATGCAAAATCATGTGTTTTTGGTTTGAAAATTTGGTCGCCTAGAAATGTTTCAGATGCTTTAATTAAATACTGCAAGTAGAATACATCTTGGCCTTTGAAATAATCAAGTATTTTTTAATTATTTTATAAGCAATAATTATTAGCCTGAAAGACTCATCCACATTGACATTATTTGACAAGTAATAATTAATATTCGACCGGAAATCGAAAGGACACGGGTTCAAGTCCCGTTGGCGTCATGTATCTTTTATCAGGAGATTTTTCAATGTGGATGAGTGTTTCAGGCTAGTAATTATTGATTATAAAATAATTGTTACCCTTTGTGCTATGCATAAAAAATCATGTATTAAACATTAGTTTACCAAAAAAATAATGATGAGTATTTTTTAGATAAGTCTTTTTATAAGCCCAGAAAAAAATAATTTAAAGGCCTGTGAAAACTGCTTTAAAGTTCAAAATCTCTTACTTACGAACCCATTTTCGGTTATGATTTTATTGTATAATGTGGAAAATTAAGTTATTTATAAAATGATCGTTAAAAAATCAAATATCCATGCCTGAACATCCACAAAATAAAATAAAGGGCACTTTTTGGCCATGTTTTTTTTTGCATAAATTAAAGCAGGCGAATGGTGTTAAGTGGGAATTTAAACCTTATCGCCATCTACGTAAGGTTTGTTATTGATAGCGGCTCAATTTATAATATTACACGACGTAGTGCATCGCCTTAACTAAAAAAATATATCTAAATACTTTAAACATTGATTATTCGATTCAACAACTCTTTCTCAAATAAATAGTGTATTACGCCAATTATAGTACTTTGAAATAAGATAAATATACGTAATTGTAAAAAGCATTCACTTTGTGGCTCATCATAATTTATAATAAAAAAAAAATAAAAATAAAAAAAATAAAAAAAAACAAAAAAAAAACACATAAATTTGTTTTTGACCACGATAGTTTTATTTTCACTCTACCGGTTTCGGAAGATCCCTTCCTTCGTCAGGAGAATATTTAAAACTAATCTACTACACAAAATATTGACACATAAATACAAAAATGTTAAGTGTTTGAGAGAGATGTCGACAAAGTGGAAGGGGTAATTACGGGAATTCCAGGAAGAACAGAGCGGTTAACTGGAAATATGTCAAGAATAGGACTATAAGACAGATTAATTTGGTTATTTATTATTTATTATACTGGATAAAATAAGGATATATATATATATACTGGATAAAATAAGGATGTATACCTCGGAAAAGGCGTTCAAAAAACAAGGGAAATTAAATAAAAAACTTCAAAATCTTTGTAAACCTAACATCAGTAACCAGTGTCCAGATAAACCAGAACATACATTTTTTGATCGAGTGAAGAATCTCTCTTCCCACGTGTTCCTCCCGGAAGAGATGAATTTACTATCTAAAGGACTAAAATATAATTTAAATTACAATAAAAATAACATACAAAGTGCTATTGAAAATGTGGCAGTGGACATTGAAACGGCTCTATCGTACCAACCTAGACCGTTTCTGTACAAAAGTGCTGAGACAATTAAAAATCTAATAACTAAAGATAAAATTAAAAAGGTCATACATCCAGAAATTTTATGCACAAATAAAATTCGCAAAACGTTGGCTGAAAAGGATTTAGTGCTTACTAGGGCAGACAAAGGAAACACTGTGATCATAATGAACAAAATGGACTACCACGAAAAAATGGAAGACTTCGTAAAAAGTGACGACTTCGTTATTATAAAAAAAGATCCGACTAATAAATTTCAAATAGATATAAAAAATTCAATAAATGCATGCAAATCCCAAATCTTTAAAGATGATTATCCTAACCAGAATAAATTCTTGCAGTCTAATCCTAAAATTCCCAAGTTGTACGGGTTTTTAAAAATACATAAAATCAATGAACCTATTCGTCCTGTCGTGTCATGCTGTGCTTCCCCGAATTTCATAATAGCTTCTCATATCACTAATGTCTTCAACAATTTTAATGTGTTTTCACCCAAATATACCATTAAAAACTCATTTGATTTAATAAATTCAGTTAAGGACTTGTTCATTCCCAATAATGCTAAGCTAATTTCGTTTGATGTAATTAACTTATTTCCAAATGTTCCAACTACTGATTGCAAACAAATAATTGTAGATATGTTAAAATCCTCTAATTTAGATAAAGATATGATTGATGACTTGTCTCGTTTATTCAATATGTGCCTTAATCAAAATTATTTCCAGTATAACAACTGCGTCTTCCAACAGAGCCAAGGGCTACCTATGGGAGCTCCTACTAGCCGGCAGATATTTTTATGAATAACTTAGAAAATAAGATTTTTAATTGTAAGTCATCACTCTTAAATAATGTTCTCACTTGGAAACGATATGTAGACGATATTTTTTGTATCTGGACGGGAACAGAGCGGCAACTAACTAAATTCCTTCTTCTTATAAATTCATTTCATAAAAAAATTCAATTCACTGTAGAGGTAGGCAGTAATGCATCGATTAATTTTCTAGATTTAACACTAACTTCAATAAATAATACAATTGAATTTAACATCTATCGTAAACCGACATTCACGGATATAACTATACATAACAACACGTCAAACCACCCGATATCACACAAACATTCTGCCTATCATTCAATGGTACACCGCTTAGTAAAAATCCCACTATCAGCTGTTAATTTTGAAATTGAACTGTCAAAAATAAAACAAATTGCTCTAAATAATGGTTACTCGACACACTTAATTGATAAAATCCTGAATAAGAAACTTAAACTCATTTCGACGAATACATTTTTATTTGGTACACCTGAAACTAATAATAAAATCATAAATCCCTTTCAATGGCGTAAAATCTTATACATATCCAATTTTTCTTCACTTAGTTCAAAAAATTTGCCTACCCACATTAAACCCGCGTTCTATACTGATAACAACTTGGGAAAATTACTTAAAAATACTAAAGATAAAGATCACAAATTTAGCCACTCAGGCATTTACCAACTATGTTGCAATGATTGTCAATCGTTCTACATAGGTAAGACAACTAGAAATATAAATATTAGAATCACCGAACATTTAAGATGTTTAAATAACAATAATTTTTCGGAGTTTGCCAATCATCTCATTTCCACCGATCATACTTTTAGTAAAGATACAGGCGTTAAAATTCTTCACCGTAGTAAGAAAGGCAAAAAATTAGATAATTTAGAAGCACTTGAAATCAGAAAAGCCATCAATAATAACTCCAGTATAATAAATAACCAAATTAATCTGTCTTATAGTCCTATTCTTGACATATTTCCAGTTAACCGCTCTGTTCTTCCTGGAATTCCCGTAATTACCCCTTCCACTTTGTCGACATCTCTCTCAAACACTTAACATTTTTGTATTTATGTGTCAATATTTTGTGTAGTAGATTAGTTTTAAATATTCTCCTGACGAAGGAAGGGATCTTCCGAAACCGGTAGAGTGAAAATAAAACTATCGTGGTCAAAAACAAATTTATGTGTTTTTATTATAAGATAAATATAACCTGAATATTTAAATACGTACATGGTTTAAGAAAGATAATATTGAAGTATAAAATAAATTTGTAATTAAATGTAGGTGACGCGGACGGGTTAAATAAATCTATTTAATTTCTATTTTATTTTCTTGAACCGAATCTTGGAAGTCTAAAATAACCCACTTCCCAACATCCGATCGAGTTGAAACTCAACAGGCAGACTCATTGTCGATGCCATAGCATTCTATCCACTTTTCATATCAATCGCATTTCTCTGAAATCGGATAACATTACTGAAGGTAATATACGAAATAAATGTGGGATAGAACCTACCTAAGCCAGTTGAAAACTGTGTTAGCGCCGTTAGCGATTTTCACTTATTTTAGTCAGTCTCTGGACTCTGGAGAGGAAGGTTCTATACACACTCAGACAAACTTTTTTTTTTAAATTTAAAGTCATTTTAAAAGTTCACAGCAGTTAAACAACAAAAAATCTTTGAAATTGGCTACTAGCCGGCCTAAGAGATGGCGCATTTAGGATGAATATTAAAAATTGATGTATTATGGTCTATTCAATGAACGCATTGAACTGGAACAAATTAGGGGAAAGCTAAATACAGGGTTTTCCAATAAGATGTGATATTTTGAATAGCCCGCTATTTCCGTAGATGTTACTTTTGAAGCTGTCATTTTTTGACATTTGACAAGTAGAAACTACGTCATTAATAAAAATGGAACGATACACGCTTCAACAACGCATTGAAATTATTAAAATTCACTTGAGTGAATCAAATGCAAATCATCTTAAGTGATGAGGCCCATTTCCACCTGGGTGGCTTCGTCAACAAGCAAAATTGTCGCATCTGGGGCTCGGAAAACCCAAGAGTTGAAAAGCCTTTCTATTTTCAACGTGTGACTGTTTGGTGCGGTTTATGGTCTGGCGGAGTCATTGGACCTTACTTTTTCGAAAATGGGTCTGGAGCAACAGTTACGGTGAATGGATTGCGCTATCAAGAGATGATTAATGATTTTTCATGACCGGAATTGAATGGTATTAATCTGGACAACGTTTACTCTCAACAAGACGGCGCTACGTGCCACACAAGCAATGAAACCATTGATCTTTTACGATTGAATATCAAAATAACACCTCTTATTGGAAAACCCTGTATTTTCCGGTGAATACTCCTACCCCGCTTACTTCCCCCCTGTGTGCCACCTCAAACATTTAAACTCTAGGGTTCTACAAAAACCATATCTCCTAAACTAAAAAAAATTCCACCTTTTAATAAAACCTATTGTATACTAGCCGGCGTAAGAAATTGCGAAACTAGGTCCATAAATAGATGTATTTACTATTATAAGAAATTTTTGCGGGTTTATTTTGAAATTGTATCATTTTTGGTCCTATTACTTAGATTTTGTGTAGCAACAAATCCCAATATCTAGATTTTGTGTAACAACAAATCCAAATATAGAGATTTTGTTTTACAACAAATCCCAAAATAAAGATTTTCCATAATTGCTCCAGATTTACAATGCCTACTCGTAAATAATAAAATTATTTTCATCCTTGACACAGGATTAAAACTGGATGGCGCCTGTAATATAATTGTCTAATTGATTTTATTATAATGGTGTCCCTTAATGCGTGTAGCTTCATGATAAGGATGTGTTATTTGTAATTATTAATTGTTTTAACGATTTTTAAATGGCTTAATCCTTTTTAAATTGATGTCACATACTCCCATTGCACAGGTTGACCCTTGATCCTGACAAAGGATTAAGATTGTCCTCGATGTTTAAGATTTTGTTTTGTACGAGTTCAGAATCATGACACGTATTTGTGAGATCATGGACTAGCTGCAGTTGAAATATGCAGATGTATAGATATAAAACATGTAGTCTACAGACAATCCAGACATGTATCTCTTTTAGCTTTAGAGTCAGAAATAGCACTGGTTTGGAATGTAAAATAATATTTTCACGTTCAGTTATATTGTGTTAAAAGTATGTATGAGGCGATGTACGAATGTGGAAGAAGCAAGGAGTGTGTGCCAAGACAGAGTTATATATATGATAGCTTATTCTCTCAGTCTACTGGTGCGAAGAAACGCCGTGATTGCATACCATTGATGTATTATATTTAGATTACACCTTAGGCGAAAATTTCCGCAATTTTACCTCCAACTGATCTCCAACTCTCCCAATGCTCTAACTAAATCTACCGAATCTTGTCTATGCGCAACACTAATAGTGGAACAAGTTTCGACAGCAAATTAAACAAAAAGTAAAATTTATTGAGGTGCGCATGGGTACCGCCGCCCCAGGAACCATTCTTTCAGTAACCAACACCTCTGCCAAAAGTCACCCCAGTGATACCCTATGTTTGGTAGGAGGTTTGTGGTTTGTCCAGGACTTGCTGGCGGATGCATTTGCTGGATTTAAGGGATGCATTCATACGATATCACTCCTAGACACCCAGACCCTCAAATTCCTACCCACCCCTCGTACCATTGTTTCCCAGAACTTGTTCTCCTTCTTTTTTCTTAAAACACGCTCGACACAGTATCTCCAAAGATCAGGTCTTAGAACAAGACACAGGTCCTGAGAGATATGATTTTCCTCAAGGCCTCCAATGTGGTGCTAATGTGAGAAAAAGAGGACAATGATCTTCTTTTTCTATTGCTTCCCTAACTTATCGGAAGTTGACTATCATCAGGGCAATTTACACCTTGCAGGCTGGATCCCAAAGTAACTTAGCGTAATAGCACTCGTACCAGTCACATAAATAAATAGGCAACTTGAAACGTGCAGCACCAAATGTTTTGTTCTCGATTATTTTGTAAAATGTGACATCTAAGAAATTTGTCACAGAATTGAAATGCAAATTTAGTGAAATTCGTTTTTTTATTGAAATTATCCATTAAAATATTAATCAATAAATCAAAACTTCATTCAAATTCCGTGACAGACATTTCAATATTTACAACTTTACAAAAACAGTAATAATGATATTGCAGGGGTTTGTTTTGAACTTCACGAGGGTGTAAATAAACTGCACGAACAAAAGTGCTTATCGTCTAGGAGGCTTGGTCCAAAAGTTTATAAAACTGTTTGCCAGAATATTAACTAAATAATGGCAGAAGTGGCGTAAACCAAAAAGGTAAAAATTAAGCCACTGGAATGGGCCTTATGATTGGTTTAATTAATTATAAGTTTTTAGGCCAACCAGAGTTTTTGTTATCATTATGGGAAGATAATTATTAAATGCTATTTAAAGAGGAATTAAACACATCCACTGTTTCAGAAATTTCATTTAGTAGCACCATTCCTTGATTCATGCTATGTTGTGCTAGAACATCTGTTATACCATGTGGTATCTTGGACAAGTCATGGTAACAAAGTGTAAAAAGTTTTCGGGCACGTATAAGCCATAGCATTCCAAGACGAATATCAATTAATTATATTTTTCGACCATTACATGAACCACTGCTACAAGCATTTTTTAAGTCACAAGTGTTTTTTTTAATGTGAATTATGTATCTTTTTATAATTGCAGTACTTACAAAAATAAGCATGTTTGTACAAAACTCTAATGTTTTTTTTAAATAAACTTTAACAACATTTCCCAAAACCCTGACTTTATAATGAAGATCACATTTTATAATTGACTTTATTATAAAACATGTTTTCGTAAGTTAGCAACTTTTGGAAATAAACACACAGAGAAAAGTTACATCATTTTCAAAATTGTTTACCTAACTCGAATAAATTATGTTGTGTGCCGTTCTGTGACAGAACTTTGTCATATTAATTCAACTTACATTAATTTTAAACTCGGTATTCCTATTAAAAGCATAAACTATAAATATTTTACAAAAAAATTAAATTTATTAAAACTTTCAAATCGAAGAATTATATCCGGCTTAGTATTTATGTAAAATTTATTTAAAATGTAGTATAGACAGCCTGGATGTAGTTAACCTCATTGAATTTCAGATACCTAAGAGAATCGTTCCAAAATCTCGTTTAAATGTAACAATACGAGGAATGAGCATTTCGAACACTCGCTTGTACCTAGAATACAATCAATTACAATAAGTTAGTAATAGGTACGCAGATGTAACGGATCTATTTAATTACACGGAGTGTAGGTACAAGATGGATATACTATCATATATTTTCAATCAGTTTGGGAGGCGGGTAGGGTACCGCCGCCCCATGAAACATTTATTGGATAACCAACTCTGCCGTAGTGGTTCGCTACGCGTGGTGGTTTGAGCAGGAGTGCCGGGTTCATCGAGTGAGGTGTTTCCAGCTCTTGGCGATGATCTTGGCACCTACTGCGTGGTGGGCCTGATCAGGAGAGACCAGCTTGGGCAGACCCTTAGATCTCTCCTGCTGGTCTCTCTCGACCCATCGTCTTACACCGCAGAGATGATTGATACATCTGTCACTCCTTGACACACTGATTCCTAGATTCCTACCCCCCCATCATACCTTTTTCCTTCCCAGAATTTCCTCTACTTATTTTTGTTAAATAGACCCTCCACACCGCATCTCGAAAGATGCTATGGGCCCTGAGAGAAATTATTATCCCAACTGTGTGGCGTTAATATAACAAAATCAATATTCATTTAAAAAGCTTCTTATAAGTTTTGCATGTACGTGTATCTCTTACTGTATATCCTTCTAGTTGTTTTTGGCTTCTGTTCAATTTATAATTTCTGATGACATCGTATATGATTTATTGTATATGGTATATTAATTAATATCAACATATGTTGATATTTGTGATTTATGGTAAATAGTTGGGTATTCAAGCGATAGATGGCACCAGTCAGAAAGCTTACTCCAGAGTCCGACAGATGTCGCTAGTGTGTAGCAATTGCCTGTGGGGTATCCTTGTCATACTTCAAGCTTCTAGAAACAGAGAATTACCAGCCCTCGGGTAATGAACAGTGTCTCTAAATCCAGACTTATTTATTGTAACGTAAATAAAACGCAATTATTGTAAAGAACCTTTTACTTTATCAAGAGTTCCCAACACACTAAATCTGCAAGTAAAGGCAGATATATACCATAAATAATATGTTGATATTAATTAAATATGTTGATATTAATATCTTTATTGTTTTAAATAAATAAAACAACGGTTCACACTTTTAAATTCGTCCCATGTATTGCTACATTGTTAGTGACAAGAACGTGTGTAAATAAATTCAAAACCACCACATCCTAATGATGTTTGAACTACATTGGCGGCCATCTTGGCTGTCAGGGTCCGGGCCTTATATAAATATGGTGTTGCTTGTTGCTTTACCCGATGTAGACGTAATATCGATATTATTCCGGCGCGGAAAAAACGTTTGACGGAGTATGAGAATAGATAAACATCGTTGAAACGGCCCTGACTATCGCCAGCCTATTTAACGTCAGTTTTTTGCTGGCCATTAGTATAAAATCTTAAAATATATTAATCTTGGATATAAAAGTTATTTCTTGTAACTCTTGTGTGCTTATGAACAAAACCAAAATTATTAATGTCACATTTATTATTTTCATTCTGTTCTACCAAATGCAATATTCATCTAAATAAATTGTCTATTTACAAAGCTTGTATATTATCCTCTGAAGACGAAATGCCATAGAAACTGAACTGAGAGACTGAATGCCGTAGAAATGAGATCCCTGAAGCGTATGTATGGTAACACCATGTGGGATTATGTGAGAAATGTGGTGATCGGCAAATAATGCAAGGATGACGTAAGCGTAAAGAGTAAGGGACGCTCAGATGGTTTGGGCGTGTAGAGCGAATGAACGAAGAAACGAGTGTAAGGAGAATATTTTATATGATTCCCGAGGAAGACATGGCAAGATCAAGTGAGCCAGATACTTGAGTCGGGCCATGTCTTGACTCTTGAGTCAGAATAATGGAAGAGTATGTATGAATGTGAACGAGGCAAGGGTTGTATGCCGATACCGAGGCGGTCCATCCTCTCTGCATACCCTGCAGCTAATCGATGTGATGGTTAGTTAGTTAGTTTGAGTGTTACTTTTCAATGGTAATTTGATTCAGTATGTATGATAGTGGAAGACTAGTAATATGTTTATTTAGTATAACAGTTTAGTTAGGCTGATGAGTTGATTCAAATAATTTAAATGATTTCCAATAAGTATTAAACTTTAAAATCGATTTATCTTAAAACTCATTTCTATGATGGGCCCTCATATCTGTTCTGAAACATCAAATACGATGTCTGGAAAATCGTTGTACAAGCTGGACTCTGATGAATCTCTACATCAAATTTGGAGTCAATCGATGAAATGAGTAAATCGAGTAAGTGTTGGAAAGTGAGTAAGCTAAGTTTCTTACAGATGCACTCATAGAGGGCAGTGCAAAGAGCTTGCTTGGAAGTCCGCAAGATGGCAGCTAGTAGTCAGTAGTCGCTAGGGCCAGTTAGGCTGCTTCCAGACAAATACGGTGTTTGCAGATCTCATTTAGCCAGCCCTAGTTAGGTCAAGCATCGAAGTCTCTCTTGTAATACGCGAAGTATTGAATAAATCCCGAATTTAATATAAAGAACTTATTCTCTAAAATCTCCCTCCACGACGAGTTGGAGAACTGTTTATGGGAACACAACAGAAAGAAATTGAAATATTCGTTCCAAAGCAACTCAGGATAGTGACAATTTAACACACTTTTGAAAAGTTGGTTAAGTGACAACTCAAGACATTGAAAATTCGACACACTTTTGAAAAGTTGGTTCAATGAAAACTCAAGGCAATTAAAATTAAACACACTTTTGAAAACTTGGTTCAATGATAACTCAATACAATGAAAACTCAACACACTTTTGAAAAGTGGGTTCGATGATAACTCAACACAACGACAATTCAACACATATTTAAACAGCGAAATAAAGTCATTAAAGCGACCAAAACAACTAACCTATAAACTCAACCTAGTTTCGTTTCATCACTTTCATGAATTTATATCATTTTTTAAAAGTGTGTTAAATTGTCATTGAATCCGGTTACCTATTAAAATATATTATACCTAAACATTATCAATCTAAAACCTTTTGGTCTGCCTCGCAAAACACTACTATATTCCCACTGTATTATATTGTCCTAAGCAGTAAACACACAGATCAGTTGGACGCTAAACTTTCCCAAGAGAAGTTTTACCCAGTTAGTGCACTCGAGTGACTGAAAAACAATCTACTTGTCGGGCTATCGCTTACACCCTACCACAAATTGTAGCTACTTTTCGATTATTAAGTGTTTAGTGTCGAGTTAGTTGTTTTTGGGGTTTATGTAAAGAGCTTTCAACGTTAAAAAGATCAAGTTGAAAATGTACCTTATTAATGTGAGTTAGTTAAATTTGCTATTGGATTTTGTGTTACGACAAATTTACTATATTTTTTAATCATGTATATTACCGAGGAATCTTACATAATAATGTTATTGTTTTATCTGATCTGTTTTTAAATTACGTTATTAATAAAAAATGTATTAAATAATATAATTATTTATTCAAGCCCTATTTGGGCTTTTGCATTTAAATTAATTACATTCATAATAGGTACATAAAAATATTGAATTAAAAAATAAGGACATTATATGAAATAAGGCTCATGATAGTAATAAGTTAAATCATGTACGATGGGTAATTATTTAGAATTAACGTCACAAGTGCCATTTAGAAACATGAAATATATAGAAAGTCAAGGTACAATGTCTACATTAAGAATGAAAAGACAAAAAAAACCATTATTACAAATATGATTTGAGATTTTTATTACAAAGTATTATATTACAAAGTTAATGAAAGAAATTAAGAAGAAAGAAAAACAAAAAACCTGTCACTACTGACATCGTTAAATTATGCACTGCTAAAATGTTTAATTAGTAAAGCTTAATTCCATAGATATATATGAAAAAACATCAGCTAACATGGCATTAGAGTTACCAATGGTGTGTAATCTATTTATAACAGAATTGTAGCCTGATAATAATAAAATATTAAATTTAAAAAAATTTATACAATATCATCAAACGTGAAGTGAACTCGGATTTGTTTTTTTAACTAACATTGGAACTGATTGTGTCAAGAATCCAAACAAGCAAGCAAAATACCTATCAATAATATAATATTTTAAAAAGAAAATTGAAACTGACATGAAAATAATTCTGAAAAACTATATAATACGAACGATCTACCTATAAATTTTGGATTCAATTTTTTTCTTTGCTTTAAACCACTTTATTTCTTTATATAGGTCGACCGGTTTCGGTTACGTTCAGATTTACCACGTTGCGAATATATTTGACACACTGCAAAGTTATGTAATAATTGGTTTAAGACTTTTTTTATTTATTATTAATAATACCCTAAACTAGGCAAATGCCCGTATTATGGTGGTAACATAAATAAGAACGATAAGACAATGTTGTACATATATCGTAGTACAAATGGTAATACAAAAACAAAAATTATAAATATATATAATAATTACACTACTAAAGTACATTTTTGACCAAAAACCTAAATTTCAACACAAACTAACAAGACCAGATAGAGCGTACATACATAACATAAAAACTCCGTCAATAAACACAAGCTTTGGACAAAGACACTATAAATTCCAGGCAATAAAAGCATTCAACAATCTGAAACTCGACATAAAGAATCAGGGAAACAAAAAACATTTCACAAACAAAATTATGATATGGATTACAGAACAAACAAAATTGTGATATGGATTACAGAACAAAAAAAGCTATAAACTATTTTATATTATTTCTTAATTTTGCATTTAAATTCGCTTAAGGCGATGCACTACGTCGTGTAATATTTTGAATTGAGCCGCTATCAATAACAACCCTTACGTAAATGGCGTTCAGGTTTAAATTTCCGCTAAACACCATCCGCCTGTTTTGATTTATGCAAGAAAAAAACATGGCCAAAAAGTACCTTTTTGTTTTATTTTGTGGATGTTCAGGCATAAATATATTTTTTTTCCATCATTTTGTAAATAACTTAATTTTCCACACTATACAATAAAATCATAACCGAAAATGGGTTCGTAAGTAGGAGGTTTTGAACTTTAAAGCAGTTTTCATAGGCCTTATACATTATTTTTTTCTGGGCTTATAAAAAAACTTATCTAAAAAATACTCGATTATTTCAAAAGCCAAGATGTATTCTACTCGCAGTATTTAATTAAAGCATCTGAAACATTTCTAGGCGACCAAATTTTCAAACCAAAAACATATGATTTTACATTACTACGTATGGCATCGCCTAATTTCAGTACAGCACATGAGGCACACATTACCAAATCATATTTTATAAAAAAGGATTCTAATTTATCAATAAAAATAAATTAAAAAATAACTATGCATCACAACAATTTTAAGAATAATTATTCAATTTGCTTTAGTAAATATTATTGTGATAATATTGATTGGATAATTAAAATCATCGTGACATCAGCTTTCAAATGCTATTTTAATTTTGTACAATAATTATTGCCGTAATAAGCCGATGATAATTTTATGTCACGCAAGTTAATAAAGCTTTTGTGTTTGGAAAATGATGCATAATAACCTCATTAAAATATTAATTGAGTTAATATTAACAATAATTTGTAGTTCGCACTGGTGTTAATTATACAACAATGAATTTTCAAAGTTAATAAAAACATTAATTTTGCACCATAAAATAAATAATTTAATCCGAATCAGCTATGCATTCTTTCAAACGTTGAAATTGGTGTTGATTATGCAATAAAATAATAATTAAAAAACAGAACTGTCTAAATTAAATTTCAAAGTGAAAAGTAACATGATTGAATCATTTATTCGTTTCATTGAATTTATTTTGAAAGATAGCGTAAGTAATTGGCTTAAGGCCCCGTAGTTAGCGTTCAAAGATGGTTTTAAAGGTAGATATATAAATACGAATGTTAGAGGCAGCGCGCTAATATTAAAAAACGATAATAATTAAGCGAAAATGGTGAAAATATTTAATAAAACACGAATCTTTTGAAATCGAGCAAAAATCTCTCGACAAATGCTTTAGGTGCATTTAATGATAAACTGAGATTTTTTTCATGCTTGTAACATATTAAATAACATAACAAAACGTGTTCTTAATAATTTTGGAGTTTACTTCGAGATTATTTTTCTATCGAAAGATTTCATATAATTGACGTTTCGGCGTAAAAAACGACCACGACCGGTCGGTGGCCGAGTTGACATCGCGCTTGGGCCCCACTCGTGCGTAGTGTGTTCAATTCCTCGGCTGGCTAAGTACTCCATCACAACACAAGCAACATTTTCAGCTTACTGTGGTGGTAGTAGGAGATTTTCAAATATTGTCAGGTTATTCGTAACCCAGGAATTTTTGTCTTTCTTTAAAAAAAAAAATGATATTATGTTCTTATCCTTTGACCTCTCCAACTGGTTTCTCGACCCATTGCCTTGCGCCGCAGCGGGAGGGATGGATAATTCGTCCGTCACTCCTAGAAATACTGATCCCTAGATTCCTACCCACCCCTCATACCTTTTCCTTCCCAGAACTTCCTATCCTTCCTTTCGTTAAAAAACCCTCCACACATCATCCCCGTAGATCATATTTTTGATTGAAATAATTTTCCTCAGGGCCTCCTGTGTGGGGTTATGTAAAAAAAGATCATATCTCTAACCATGGCAGTAAGGATAACACAACGATCTCTGACATCATGCGACCTGTTCCCGAAAGCGAACAAATTAGCCTGAGAGGTTGACAACTGATTACGACTTCTGATGAAATGAGTTCAATAATTGTGTTTATTTTACGATAACTACCATTTTTTCAGTTTTATTTACCGCGTACCTTTTCACAACATTGCAGAATATCGTGATACCACGAACGTTGGGTGTTATAGGTAATTATTACATTGAGTGACAGCTGTCGATAACATGAAAGTAATTTTAATAAAAGTGTATTCGGTGTATAAGTGTATATCACATAAGGTTCATAAAGTTGATTTGGTCTGGAAACCGGGATACGGTCGGACACAACCTAGAAATCTTTGCTTTTGCTTCTAGTTTTAGTAAAAAACTACCGGAAAATCAATGGTACGCTGACCGAGTGTAAATTTGATAATGCGCTGTACAAGCTTGCATTATTCACCAACTATAATAAATATTACTGACGGAGTATAGCGAAGTCCCGTGTTAACTCGACTGTTTTGCATTTCGTCTGTCTGTAAATTTGTTTGTACGTTCCGTTTCCGGGTCTTAAGATGGTGGCCGTTTTAATCGATCATTAAATATATTTTTTTAAATGTGAAATATAATGATACCTACCTGCCTGAATAAAGTTTGAAAAATTAATTGTCATTGCGATAGTGACGTTTCTTTGGACAAATTGTGTAATTCCTTGTTGAAACTTTAAAACAAAAGTTACATAAAATATATTGTTTATAATTATGTAGGTTGGTTTTTAATTAACGGCTCAAATATCTTGCAAATTGTTGCAGAGGAGATTTTGGTTTTTGAAAATTAGAATAAAACTTATTTGTAGAACTACTAGTATCGAAGGTTTGCATCCATCTTGACGACAATTTTCCGGGGCACGATTTTTTATAATATGAATTACTATTAATTTGTGATTACCACGCTCAAATTGGAAAGGTTCTCTCTGTTACTCTGAAAGAGTACAGCTAGGACAATATTGTATGCATATATAATATACAGCGCCCTTGAGGTGATTTTGCACAAAAACGGCGCTATACAAGTCATCCAATTATTATTTATTATTATTATTATAATGTTCTCTAGAGTAAAATTTTTTATCATTTTATAATATATTCTCTTTAACACTTCAAGTTTCTAAGTTCATTAAACAATAAATGTTATTTTTTTAAATAATATCTATAAAATATATAAGCGGTAGGTATATGAAATTCTGTCGATTAAAATTGCAAAATAAGCCCCGAAAATTATTATTAACACCTTTTGTTGTGTTATTTAATATGTAATAGTAATGAAAAAAATCACAGTGTATCTTTAAATGCAACTTAGCATATTTATTTTTTATTTTTTTTATTATTTTAGTATAGATCATAGTTACATTAATATATACATATTTTGCAAAATATAATATTTAGGTACATAATTGGTCATGTATACCTTATCAGAAAAGAGGAGCTCTTGTGCCTGATAAGGGAGCCACGATTCTTACTTAGATTCAATGTTATAATATGATGTTATGTGTAAAATATAAATATAATACATATATATATATATATATATATATATATATATACATATATTTTTTTTAATATAAGGTTTTTTGGAAAAAAAGTTTGATTTTATTTATTTGTTCTTGTTGGTTCGTAATACAGCGCAATTCGGAAGGGAGATTATTGTAGTTTTTTATGGCTTGGTAAATACAGGGTGTCCGGAAACTCGTAGTACAAGCGGGAAACTGGTGAATCTACATCACATTTGGAGTCGATTTTGTAGTATTTTTTTTTTATTTGAGCTTTCGTTATCGAGTAAATCGAGTTTGAAGTTGATTTTTTTTTTTTAATCAAATTCTTATAAATTATTACTGAAGATCAAAGTACCCAACTAATTAAAACTATTTGAAAGTAAAACAAATGAAGAAACTCGGATTTGAAGCATTATTTTGAAATCACCCTTCATTTAACCCGGTGTAATCATAAAATATTTCTGCTCTGCAGGGTTAAAACATCTGTTATTCAACCCTAAACACCAGAAAAAACTTTAACCCTAAAATAGCCGAAAAATATATTTTTTTTGTTTTTTTTTTTTTTTTTTGAAAATGCTCAAATCAAAAAACTTTATGTTTTTTTGGGTTCCCCATGTGGTGTAGATTCTCCAGTTTCCCGCTTGTACTACGAGTTTCCGGACACCGTTTATAATGGTGTCTATGTCTAGAGATTTTATGGCTTGGTAAATATAATGGTGTCTATGTCTAGAGATTTTTGATCTATTTCAAACGAGTCGTGTTTTATTGAATATTTTCATCATTTTAGCTTAGTTATTATCATTTTTAAATATTATCGCGCTCCCTCTAACATTCGTATTTATATATCTCCCTTTCAAACCATCTTTGAATGCTTAATACTGGGCCTTAAACGCGATCCCTTTTAAGTGATGAAAAAAAATGTTAACATTTCGATTTTTTATTCGTGATGGAATGAATGAATTTAAAATTAACCCACTTCCCGACATCCAATCTAGCTGAAAGACGTGTTGTCGATGAAAATGCATTCTATCAACTTTTGGTGGCATTTCTCTGAAATTGGATGAAATTGTAAAAAATTACATACGAAATAAATCTCAGTACCATCCGATCAGGAGATGACAGGAGATGACTTTAGTCATGTATAAGATATCGCGGTTCACTCATTTTAATCAGTCCCTGTTGAGGAAGGTCCTCAGTCAAACCAAAAAAAAAAGTTTTAAAAATATTTTAAAAGTACACAACAGTTGAGAGCCAGTCCCTGGGGAGGAAGGTTCGATCCTTAGTCAAACAAAAACACATTTTTTTAAATAGTCTATTAATAAAAAAAGTTTAGTAAAATTTCTCATTTAATTTGAAAACCACTGCCCTAGAGGAACAACAATGCTGAAGAAAAGACGCTGGTTGTCATCCAATTTTAGAATAATCTCAGCATCTCTCTCTAACCATAAAGTGCCACAACCATGAGAAGAAAAAGAACAAACATCAAACATTCAAATTTCGTTAAACACACTCTATATAAAGTTTTGTTCTTTTTCATTTTCAGTTGAAAGACCTCGTGCAGACCGATGTGCACGGCCAGGACGGCGATTCGCGCGCAGTCGTGGGTGGCGCGCACGCTTTCGTGCTCCTGGTGGCCAGGTGCCTGGGTCTGGCTCCCATGAGCTTCGAGCGCAGCAAGTCTGGCAAGCCGGCAAGGTGGCTGTTAGCCCTGTCACCGACAATCTGCGTCATCACATGCGTGGCTATTTCCATCATGCGTGAGTGGGGATGAATATGGACGAGATTGTGGATGATGATTTTGGGCATATGGACAAAATGCATGATCGAATCATCATAGATGAATTAAAAGAGAAGATAGGTTACTGAGACAACGCGCGTTATTGCATCGAACTAGGACCAGTGGACATAATTGAGATTTACTACATCAAATCATTCTGTCTCCAGCGGTTTCAGCCATTGTTTTGTTCATAAATCCCCTCTATCGTACGCGCTCTGCTTTTGTTCATAAATTACAGTATCGTGAGTTTGCAAAAATAAAGTTCGTTCGTCAGACAAGCTGTCACCAGCTACCACAAGCACGTCGCCCGGGGTTCTTTTTGGTAAAAAAAATGCCTTCCCGTGCTTTTGAGAGGTGCAAAAATCTTTCTTGACCAAAAACAAATCTGACGGAGTTTTTTTCCTTTCGTAAATACACAAAAATCATATTTAAGGCTTTTAGCTACCCGAAATCGGTTTCTAAAGAAAATAAAGCGAGATACCCTGGTCTGAGGCAGTCAACTCTTAGATCAACAACATCATCAGCTGTAGGCAGACTGATAGAACCTAAGCACAAGCCAAATACTAAGTTTGGTGATCGCGCTTTCGGAGTATCTGGGCCGAAGTCTTGGGATAAACTCCCTCCAGAACTAAGATCCATAACAAGTCCAACAGAATTCAGGTCTAAACTAAAAACTTACCTTTGTAGGTATACTCATACCCTTAAATTAAATGTACCATTCCTGAGAGATAGTCCAGTTATATCCAATTATGTCCTAAATCCTGTATCTAAATTTCGTTAATAAACAATTAGTTAATGTTAATTACGTGTTAATCTCAAGTGACCTACCAGGTAAGTATTGTACTGTATATTATCTCCATATATACTTAGTAATAACATAGTAGAAATGTATTTTATACCTTACAGCGCCCTTGAGGTGATTTTGCACAAAAACGGCGCTATAAAAATCATCCAAATATTATGATTATTATTACAGAGAATGCAAAAACACATGGGTAGGATGGAAACAAACATAGTGACAGTAAGTCGTATTTTACTACGCTGCTCGCTGTCGGCTTGCGGGGTTGGGCTGTTGACTATACAGCTATTTCATTCGTATGCATATATTCCTTGAATTGCTATCCTTTTTTCATACGTTTCGTTTCTCGCTTGATATCGACAAAAATTCAATTTATTAAAAAAATTATTCAATTTATAAAAATCAGTTTATTTATAAACAAGTTCATCTATGTAATTATTATTACGCGTGACAAGTATTTTGCCTTTCGAAGGCATCATCAAACTGTTTGATATAAATCGAATATATATTCATGACTATCAGACATACATTTATGATCAGATAGTTTGATAATGCCTTCAGAAGTCGAAACAGCTGTAGCTATTGAAAATATTAAAGAAAAACTTACAATTAAAATGTTGGAACTTATAAATAAATATAGCGATTCGGACAAAAAAATAATGATATCTAGATGTACCGTCGAGCGTCGCTCAATATTACCGGGAGTCGTACGCTCATGATACATCAAAAGAGTCGGCCCAATTGTGCGACACGTTCATCAATGACTCATCGCTAGTATTTACCCTTCTAATCCTTGTACTTTTCTCAGTGTGTTTTAGCCTGTTTGGTCTTGTCAGCGAACTGAGCACGCCGCCCAAGCTGTCCATCCGCATGCGCACCATTACCGACAAATTGGTAGAATGCTGCAACATTCTGGCCGTGGTATCAGTTTCTGCCTTGGGCGTGTTCGGGGCACCCAGGAGGGCAAGGAAAACCATCGTTGTGCAGAAGCTCCTGACGTATGTGAGTGAGAATCCTTCTAATCTGTATATCTTCCACAGTGTCCCTCAGCCTGTTCGGCTTGGCTAGCGAGCTCATCACGGACCCTAAGCTGTCCATTCGTATGCGCAGCATGACGTCCAGAGTGGTGGGTTCCTGTGACATCCTGGCCGTAGTGGCCACCTCCGCTACAGGGGTCTACGGGGCCCCGAAGAGGGCACGAAGAACCCTTCATGTGCTGAGGCTACTAACATCTGTGAGTGTTCCTGAAATCATGGTTCCCCAAAGCAACCGTTTTGGAATGCCTCTTTTCAGTTTTGTTTACACCCACACTGCTTGTAAAAGCTTACCAATATGTTCTTAAATCACTGTGCTTCATCCCAGAGTGGGATTTTGCTTTCTTCACTACTGGCTTCGGTTCCTTGCCATTCTCATCCGGTTTCAGGCCTTGCCATCCTAGTTAAATCATCTTCCAAGCAGTCAATCCACTTTTTTCGTGGTCTGCCTCTGGACCACTTTTACTGAGACACCAGTTGAATTATTTGGCGTACTGACATCTGGCATTCTGACAATATAGCCAGCACGTTGCGGCATTTCAGCATTTGGGATCTACAGAAACCTAAGATCATTTTATGCTCAGAAAGATTCCGGAGTTCATTCTGTAGGATCCATTTTCTACTTGCCGACTGCTTAAGAATCCGAACCAAGTTGCAGCATTTTTATGAATCAGACTTTGATGAACATAATGTACTTCTGTTCACACTGCCAAAAGCTTACTCATAATTGACAAAGAGGTGGTAAAGTGACATTTTGACTATCAATAGATTAATTTTACCTTTTTTATGTATTTCCGCCAATTCCATCTTTCAGGTCAACATGTTTGTAACAAAACAGTTCAAACAGGCGCACGCATGCACTACCAGACGTATTATAGAAACTAGCTTGTCGACAGTTCGAGATGGAAATTTTATAGTATTATTATCTTATTTGACTGTACAGTTTAGGATGTTGTAAACAGAAGTGGCGCCCTCTGTTATTTTCAAAATGAACCCATAATGTTTTCTGTAATATTATGTTAATATTGTAACACATTCATATATTTTTAATTTATGAATTATATGTATTTTATTTCGGTGATATGGGAGGGAAAATATTTTTTCTTTCATCTCTTCCCTATTATCTTTAATCTCTAAATAGTATAAAACAAAGTCACCATCCGCGTCTGTCTGTTTGTACGCTTAGTTATTCTAATCTTAGCAATGCATTTTGAGAGGGATTTCACCATCATTTAGAGAATTTTATATATATAATACATGCGTATCATATTTATATAAAGTAAAAAAAAGGCTCCGATCGACGCCGGGTAAACGTTAGCCAATACCAAAATAAAATCGCGATCCGCGTCTGTCTGTGTGTGTGCCTAGTTCTTCTAAACTACCCAACGGATTTTGATAGGGTTTAAGCTATCATTTAGAAAATTTCTTACGAAAGGTTTATATATATAAAACATGCATATTATATTTATATAAACTAGAGAAAATTCAAGCAACGCGTGTACCCGGCGTAGCTAGTTCATTACTAAAAATATAAAATGTATTCTTCATTAATTCCTTAACATTGATGAACGAGATTTATGAAGAGTGTTCCTCTCATTGTCCGAGGTCTTAATATACAGAATGTCTTATATTATTTATATATATACTTATTAAATGGAAGGGTTGAATGGTTCTATATACACAGTTGTTTGTTTTGCAAAATGCTATAAATGATCACCAACACTTACACTGGGCGATGCCCAACCAAAAGCCGCCCGCAACTGATTTATAATTAGTTTTATAGTAATTCTCGGGAAGGACGAACTCTGTCTAATACCATCAATAAATATTTCATAGGTGGACAACAGTCTAGGCCTGGAGTTACTGTACACGCAAGAACGCAATTCGTGCATTGTGGTGGTGATAATTTTACTTCTCTGGACTTGTCTTCTGATAGATGACTTTGCCCTCTATGCCAATCAGGCGAAGCTCAACAATACACACCGTAAGTTTTGATTATTTTCTAATATCCGTTTAGAATTTCTAGGAATTTTTGATCCAATTATTACCATCTTCTCTGAATCTTCCTTCAGAGGTTTTTTGATCTGACACAATATAAATAATTTTCAGATCGAAATCATGTATTTTTTTAATGAAATTCTTACCAATGTTTGTATAGTCGAGCTTTTACGAAACTACCTGGCCTTCTATCTTTTGTACTACGTTGTGCTGATGCTGGAGGTACAGTTCGCCTATACAGCCCATGCCATTTACCTGAGGATTAGAAAGCTGAACATGGTCCTAGCAGCCACAGGAAGGAACCTTTCCCTTATTGACGGTAAATATTTTATAATCAAATCAATTAAGTGCATTTTTTCACAAATTGAAATTAGAATGCCATATTTATTTTTAATGGATAGCCAAAAAGTTTGTATTTTTGTTTTTCTTGTAAAGATGACAAAATGGACTGAATTAGAGATTTACTAATTAAAGTGGCGATATTTTATAATAGTCCGAAAAAATTACCAGTATTTAAAAAATATATAATTTTTTTTCTCAGAAAAATCCGCCATCGTCAAGAAGTCATCGCCTGTTTTCAAAATAAAAGTACAACCCTCTGACCCCGTCAGACTTGGGGCTTTGGTAGATGCTTTGGGTCTAGTGTCAGGTAATGACAATCCTTTTTACTAACAAAATTAATATTTATCAGTATTTATATATCGTCAAAACTATCTTTAAATCCTATATGATGTGTTCCTGTTGGACTGTCGGTTGTAAGGCGAGCTGCTTTTCTTGAAGTCCTTCGTTTCTTTGCGCAGGGATACGCACAAAGAGAGATGAATGAGAGATGTTGTTATTAAAAACAATTGTGTTTTAATAGATTGATTTATTGCGTTTTAATTCAGATGAATTGCAATGATTCGATTTGTTAGCTCAGAGGCTAAGGTGTCAAATGAAAATGAATTTCGTAAGCGGTAAGGATACAATAATATGACAGTGATTTGCATATTTTAACCCAATCCCGTTGTTTTGACATAAAAATCCATAGACAAAACGTAGCATAAACAGACAATATATTGAAGAGATGAAAGGAAAGTGAAAGCATTATCAAACTGTGGTGAGGTCACTTACAAACGATATATTTATATTATATTTTCTACATAATAATTACACAACAGAAGTAGTTTATAAATAAACTCCAAGGTTTTTGTAAATTTAATAACTATATTATTGAATATATGAAAGAAAAAACCAAAAGTACATTTTTAGTTTATTTAGTCACGCATAGTCATTAAAATCTACTGTCTCTTCGCATTTTAATCAGCCACCAAACCTCTTTTATTAGCACCATTTGTTATCCCATCTCCAGTGGATTGCTTGTTCATTTTGTTGTGCTTTCAGATGCGATAAGAGTCTCCGATTTACCTCTCCTTCATTTGTTGGTCTTATAGTCTTTCATGCTATTTCTCCCCGTGGTTCTCTTATGAATTCCTTAGTTTGCATTTTGAATATGACCATTGAGGATGAATACATTGTTGTTCGAGATTGGTTAGGGGAATATTTCTTTCTTGCAGATGAGAAGAAAGCCACTTCTCACGAGCCAGCCGAGTGCATAAGGAGGCTGTCAGAGCTCCACGGAACCCTCTGCGCCGCTGCAAGGGAAGTTGACGCCAGCTTTGGTCTGCCTGTTCTCATAATCCTCATCAGTACCTTGCTCCACCTCATAGTGACCCCATACTTTTTGATTTTGGAGATGGGTAAGTTATATAAGAGTTTATTCTGTTACATGTTAGTTACATACTCGTATTCTGTTCTTCCCAACATCGTCCTGGTGAAAGTTGTTGTTCTCTCTTAGTTGGTAACACAAATATGCTATCCGTTTTTTTCCGAAGGTGGTGCTCATCGTCCTCATTATCTAATATTACAAGGACTCTGGTGTTTGGCCCATGGTTTCAGGCTGTTGTTGCTTGTGGAGCCCTGCCATCGGACTAAAGCTGAGGTAAATATTCAAAAACATATTCGATAAATTAATTTTCAGGCTGTCGTCAGTCAACATTTGAACAATCGTTTTTGTTTTTTTTCTCTATTTCGTAGCTTATGAATTTACAAAAGAAGAATGCATCAGTATCTCCTGTAAAACGAAGACCAGTTGTTTAACATAAGTGGCACAATAACGGAACATGAAGAGAACTTTAAAGTTAACTTTGGTATTTGATGAATTGTTCAAATCCTGTGAAACAACTGGCGCTTAATCTTGACGATTTTTTTAATAGTCTCATTCAGGGTCTTCGTTTTTTTTTGGTACTTAACAAATACTTAAAACACGGTTTATAATATTCCCTTTTATATTGCTTTTATTCCATAGAAGGACCAATTCTGCGCGGATTTCAATGACTGTCTGAGTTTCTAAAAGTAACTTAAATTTATTTAACTAGATTTTCTATTGAAGTAACATTTTTATTAATTTATGACGTCAAAAGCAGGGGTCACTTTTGAAGATGAAAAGAACCTTTGTATAATTGAATTTCTGTATTTTTATTCGTCTTGACAAATGCCAGAACACTGCGGGAATCCAATTTATACTCAAGGGATTCTAAATTATGGTTTAAATTATGCTCTTCAAGGACGAGACATTTACATTATTTATCGAAAAATAATGATCTGAAAAACAAAACAAAACAAAACAAAACAAAACAAAACAAAACAAAACAAAACAAAACAAAACAAAACAAAACAAAACAAAACAAAACAAAACAAAACAAAACAAAACAAAACAAAACAAAACAAAACAAAACAAAACAAAACAAAACAAAACAAAACAAAACAAAACAAAACAAAACAAAACAAAACAAAACAAAACAAAACAAAACAAAACAAAACAAAACAAAACAAAACAAAACAAAACAAAACAAAACAAAACAAAACAAAACAAAACAAAACAAAACAAAACAAAACAAAACAAAACAAAACAAAACAAAACAAAACAAAACAAAACAAAACAAAACAAAACAAAACAAAACAAAACAAAACAAAACAAAACAAAACAAAACAAAACAAAACAAAACAAAACAAAACAAAACAAAACAAAACAAAACAAAACAAAACAAAACAAAACATAAAAATATTACATAAATATTAATTAATTAATTACTAAATTTAGGAATAAATAATAACTTACTATTTTGTACCAAACCAACTCAGGCTGCCAGGACGGGAGACATTGTTGGCGAGATGCTCGGCCACGGTTCTGCTGGTAGTGCCGTTCTCAGGAGGCTGGAGATCTTCTCTCGACAGTTGCTACACAGGTCCCCTGACTTTACAGCTCTTGGGGTCTGCACACTGGACCGCCCTCTCATTGCCAGTGTAATTATATTTAACTTGCCTTACAAAAATAGATTAGAAACTGTATTTTATTACTTCATGGTGCTTCGCCTTAAACGAATCTGCTGGCGCAGCGACACGAAAGTGAGGTGAGTAAATTATAACACATATTTAAAAGTGTAAAAGTTTAAAAAATAATAAAATAAAATAACTAAAAATAAATATTAATTCATTAGCAGATTTTATCTTCAAGGACCGAATGGTGGTATTATAATGTGGGCTTCCTGTACTATCAAGTTCATTTATTGACAAATCACCGAAAGTGGGAGGTCACACCGCCTCCCGCGCTCCGCGCAATTTGGTTTGTTTCCCTTTCCCTGAACAGATGATCGTCTGTAAAACAGTATTCAATGGTTTCTTCATCAGGAAACAGAGTTACTTTGTATCCTGAACAATGAACAAACCATAAACGAATGTTTTAGGTAATAAGGTCAAACGTTTAATGGACCTATAAGCAGAGGCGGCCCGTGACTGAAATTTTTCACTTTTAAAGTGTACCTATTGTGTAATTTAGGTAGAGAAAATGAATGCATTGGGGTACCTACTGCAATTCATTTTATCTACTAAGTTATATTTGTAAAATAATTTATTAAATAATACTGCTATGTCAGTGTTCCCAAAATCATCTAGGACCCGAATCTAAGAAACCGTTTGAATTCACTGCGCACGAGTTCTAATGTGTGAATGTGGTAGCGCTAACATTGTACATTGGTATTTCTAAGCGAATCCATTTCAGACGCTTTGAATTACTCATGATCAAAGTGATGCGAAATTCACTCGCCGTCAAGGCGCTTCGATAGTGCACAAGATGAGTTATATATCTGCACTGCTCTTAACACGTGATTTGACGTTAAGGGTGTAATCTGTCTCGCTCATGTCACCGTTTCGGCTAGACCAAGCCGTCTTGATAACGCTCGATACTATCTCAGTAGTATGGTAAAAGCATGGCTCTGTGCATATCGGGGTATGCACGGTCCGCTTACTCTTGCGCGGGAGCCTTGTACTAGAAGATAGTTCAAATTGTAAGTTATGTAAATACTATATAGTGCAATGCACAAATGCTCGTACTAAGAAACCGCCACCGCTTTTTAAACATGTCGATAATTTTCACTAAATGGTGGTGAAAATAAAGTGTATTGTGTTATTTAATTAAAATGACGCCACAAAGTGATTTTGTTATCATTGAAGAAAATAATTATTTAATCATTTTGTGTTTTGATCGCAAGTCCCTCGCCGAAAGCATATTATACGTTCAACCTCATTTACCTAGAATACTAATTACAGGCAAGGCATTAAAAATTGGTAAGAAAATAGTTATTTAAAATCATAATTTATGATCGCAAGTATATTTTGCGTGTAACCTTTAGGTTTTCTTTTAGCAAATTCATTTTTCGGGGTATCCAGTTAAAATAAAAACACGCAAATGACCTTTAACCTGGAAACACCTGTATAAAGTAACAGCTGCCTGTTATAGGTTTAGAACATTAATGGCGGTCCTTTGATACTAACGTGAAGCTAATGATGATATTTACGATAAACCACGCTTATCATAAATAACTGTGTTTCAATAAATTAACATTGACAGCCGTTTGTTTCATTGTCGGTCCCACGAACGCAACGCAGTACGACATCTTGGCAATTTGCAATCTAGAAATTTTATGTAAAAATAGAAGCTTTTGGGACACACTAACTTGTTCCACGCAACGTAATCACGCAACGTTGGCTACGCGCGCTGTCCAGATCGGCGTAGCACGTGTGAACGTAGGGTCTATCAGTGATGGTTCTTCAAAAGGGGATGATGGGGTTTGTCCCCACCAGATATTTCCGAAACCCACCAGCGATGGCACTACGTCGTGTAATATTTTAAATTGAGCCTTTATCAATAACAACCCTTACGTAGATGGCGATAACGTTTAAATTCCCGCTTAACACCATCCGCCTGTTTTGATTTATGCAAGAAAAAAACACGGCCAAAAAGTGCCTTTTATTTTATTTTGTGGATCTCCAGGAATAAATATTTAATTTTTTTTCGATCATTTTATAAATAACTTAATTCGCCACATTATACAATAAAATCATAATCGAAAATGGGTTCGTAAGCAGGAGATTTTGAACTTTAAAGCAGTTTTCATAGGCCTTTACATAATTTTTTTCTGGGTTTATAAAAAGACTTATCTAAAAAATACTCGATTATTTCAAAGGCCAAGATTTATTCTACTAGCAGTATTTAATTAAAGCATCTGAAACATTTCTAGGCGACCAAATTTTCAAACCAAAAACACATGATTTTGCATTACTACGTATGGCATCGCTTTAAAGAGAAAAATAGTTGAAACTGTATCTATACCAAAATTGAACATATAAGCAAAAAATTGTTTAGAAAATTTTCAATCTTGAAATTTGAATAGTTCCTGCGGAAGAACTGACGTCCGCTCCGTGCATTTCTTGTAGTGTACTGAATTATGTATGCATACATACACAATTACACATTGGCCATGCGCAGTGGGCACAGCGCATTCGGGGAACGTCCCGGGCTTTTTGGCTTGAAATTCGTATTTAGTGCATTTGGATTGGTTATGTTCCCTAGATATTCTACCCAACTGCGCACGCGCTCTTGTATGTAAATCTCACAGAGCTTGGGGACAGATTTTAAAATCCCCTCACTAGAATTGGACAGTTTGCTGGTTTCTGGTGGGAATTGCGCATGTTCAAATTAAGTTAGATGATAATCTTGCAAGACGTAGCGTTATTTTTATTATTCTATATTATTAATTTATGTATATCCAGAGATATGTATTTATTATTTCGTGTTTGGACAGCTGATTAGCTGCATGACTTGTCTTTTTTATTGTGTATGTATTTTTAGGGTAGTGAGATTTGAGTACACGTAAAAAAATCCGGTCCCCACCATCGAAATAGTGCTCGCGCCGCCACTGGTTACACTTTCGCGAGGTACGCAAAGCTTTAGATATTTTTAAAAAATAGTACTGGCTTTATAAACACATTTATCACACATAAAATGTGCGTTGCGTACCTAGGACAAGTGTGTTCGTCAGCGTGGGAAATTAGCTTCGCATACGTTGCGTACGTGGAACACTGGTGCTTACCTTGTGATTTCACTTTGAACAGCACACTAATGTGATATTTTGACTTACGTAGTGTTTTTTAAATTTGAATTTAAAATACCACACAAGAGTCCCAACTGCTCCCAACCGTATGGAGCCAGCGAGACCATTGCATCCCCAATTGAGGTATGTTAGTGGAGAGAGGAAGGAGATCGGGAAAAGGAGGGTGAGGGAGTATCTGGCTATTCAGATCTGGTCACCAAACACGGGTAAAGCCATTTCAAACAACCTTTTAATTTTGAATGGTGGCCTTACACCAGGGTGATACTGAGAGTATCTTCCGCTCTGGAACGTGCCGCAAGTGTATTATATTTTATTTTAAATGAATAAATTGTAAAATCACACAAATTAATAAAATTAAATTTACTTGCGCACGCCGGGATTTGAGGAGATCCTTACTCCTTGATCACGAATGCCGAGTGTTGCTGTTGTGTACCCCACATAAACTAACTCTATGTATTTTTGTTATTTGTTTTTGGGGTATTATGCCGTGTTGCGCTAACTCCTTCTTTAGCCAACGTTTCGCAAATAACACATCTGCCCTGATGATGGACACTGCAATGCTGTCCGAAACGTTGGCTAAAGAAGGAGTTAGCGCAACACGGCATAATACCCCAAAAACAAATAATAAAAATACTTTTGGCCGTGAAAATCTTAAATCATATTTAACTCTATGAAATTGCGATCTAACCACGGCATTTCCTGAGACGCTGAAGCGGTAACGCTAAATTCAACCACCTGAACCTCCTAACTCAATTACTAAATATTATACCAGTATAACCTATCCACCCCAAACCAAACATAACACAATTTAATTAGCATCTACATTATGTTTTTAGTTCTACTAAATAGATTATTATTTCATAATTATTTGCTATGTTTTAAGGCTTCGTTGTAAGTATTCTAAGATGGTTAGAAAGGGAGATAGATTAAAAATACGACAATAAATAAGCGAAAAGGGTAAAAATATTTAATAAAACACGGCTCCTTTGAAATAAAGCAAAAATATCTTGAAAATTCGATGATACAATGTGATTTTTTTTCATGCCTTTAACATATTAAATAACCGAACAAAACGTGTTTTTTTAATAATTTTCTCGAATTTCATATAATTACCGTTTCGGCTTTACAAATGTATAGTTATTATTTAAAAAAATACAAAATTTGTTTTGGAATTTAAAAACTTAAGGTTTTAAAGAGAAATATGTTAAAAATCGGTAGATATTCATTTTAAATACTTGCATTAATTAAAATGTACTTCTGTTTTGTTTCAATCTCTTTCGTCTGTTGCATCCTTAAGTAAATTTAACGTAGTATTCTTTTCTTTAAATTAAATTGTGTCTATGTTAATATGTAATATTATGATGTAATGACTACTAACCTAATGTGTTTACAATACTGCCACCAAGGATGGAACCACCTCTTGTATCATACTTGAGAATTTCAAGGACGATGATGTGTTTGAATTGTGTCCTAAAACACGCGAAACCTTCAGCGCAGGTTCTCCTAGTGAGGTGTTGACAAAACACTCCTACTAACCCATACAGATAGATACTGATTTTAACATCCATAAACTATACGTAAAAATATAGAAATGATAAATAAATAAATAATAAAAATAAATCACAGATTGAGTAGACTATAATATGACTACCAAACCTAACCTAATATACTCAAGTTATTTTATCTGAGTTTTAGGGAATTTGACATGAGAACGGTTTTTTGTATATTAGCTCCACAGAAGAGGCCCTGAAGATAACAATCCTTCTTATTGCCCATGTCATCTTTTTTGTATTTAGTTATAAAAAAGACATTTTTATATCTAGTGTAAAACTTTTAATAACTTATTTATATAATATTAAGGACACTTTACAATACTTCTAAAAATATTCTTTATAGTATTTAGGCATAACCTTTTAAAATAGAGATTATTTTGGGTTCCCGACAAATTTGTTTTTGGAAGTCTAAAATCTCCATAGTTTCTCGTAGAGTAGGCATGTATTGCGAAATTAAAATTTACATTCTTAAACATGTATTTCGGAAGCATCATATTTTTTTAGCTTAAATATAAATATTAGGGTATTCTAAATTATCTTAGGGATGGGGTGCGGAAGGTTTTTAAGGGAAGGAAGAAGAGAATGTTCTCGGAAGTAAAAAAGCATGAGGGGTATGTAGGAATCCGAGGGTAGTGAGTCCAGGAGTGACGAACATATAAATTAATCCATCTCACCGCGATGCAAGGCGATGTTCCAAGAGAGTCCTGTAGGAGAAGTCAAAGGTCTCCCACAACCAGCCTGCCACGCAGTTGGTGGGCAAACGCATCTGTCACCATGTACAAACCTCACTACAAGAACCTGGGCATCACCAAACGTAGTGAACCACTTGGACACAGAGGTGTTGGTTATCCAAGAAATGGTTCTGCCTCAAATTGCAAACTTGACAAAATAACTAAATTGGTTTTCCATCAGATATATATTTAAATAAGTATTTATTTCTACGAATATTGTCTAACGTCTAACTTATGAAACGCGTAAGTTCCAAACAAAGATTTTAATAAATTTGATGCTGTGTTTAAACAATGAAAAATTGACCTTTAACAGTAACCTGGATATTTATTAATTACCGAATTAATTATAAGTACTTGTAATAAAAGCGTGTACTTTATTACAGGTGAGCGGAGCAGTCACCACGTACCTTGTGATCTTGATACAGTTTCAGAAGCAAGACGACATGAACGAGGGATCCCAAGAAGATAAATCAATCTTTGATACACGTTTATGGAACCATTCTCTACATTCATTAACTGAAATAGATTTAAATCATAATTAATTATAACCCTGCTCTCATGTTTCGTGGGAACATTAAAACGGTTTGAGGACTATAATAATAACACAATAAAATATTGGTTAGTGTTGTCATCCATTTTCAGTAACGTTTTTACTATGTACTTGATTAACCAAAGATGCGTTGGAAATTTTTGTCTTTGTGGATCATTGAATAAATTAACAATTAATATTAAATGCCTCGTTGTTTTTTTATTTCATTTAAATTACTGTACGACAGATTAATCGTCAATTTACAAAAAACGATTTCACATTTTCAATTGACTGGTCAGTGGCCGAGTTGGCATTGCGTCTGGGTCCCGCCCAGGGGTCGCGAGCTCAATTCCTCGGCCGGCTAAATCCTCCATCACGATACAAGCAACATTTTCTGTTTACAGTGGTGGTAGTAGGAGATTTTGAAGTAGTAGGAGTCTGACCTACCACAGGCAACCGAAGTTAGGTAAAATATAATTGCATAATTTAATAGTATTGAACATTATATGATTTGAGACTTTCACGGCCAAAAGCATTAGAGTGATTTATTTTTGGGGTATAATGCAGGGTTGCTCTACTTATTTCTTCTTTGACCAACGATTCGGAAGGTATTACAGCGTATGTTGCCTCATGATCAAGACACATCTGCCCTGATGATGGACACTGTAATGATGTACGAAAAGTTGCTTAAAGAAGGAGGTCGCGCAACACGGCATAATACTCTAAAATAAATATAATAACAATTTATTTTTCGGAAAAGCTTTTAGCCACAGCTTGCATAATTATAATAATGCTTGCTGAAGTCCCCGGCGTTACCGGGGTTTTACTCAAAGTTTTTAGAAATAATATAAAGACAGTAATTTTTCTCTTAATTTGAATGTCAACTTTACAAAATTTTATCAAGAAGTATTACAACTCTGCTTTAAAGGGCGGGAAAAGGGGACGGAGGTAGTTTTTCGAAATCGAACGAGTTGAAATTGTTTTGCAAAGTGTGTTAATTTTCATCGATAAAGGAATAAAACTGTGGATTTGTATACAAAACAAACCCACTCACATACAGTCTTCTTTCATTGTGTTAATTAGAAATAATAATTAAATTAAATAAATATGATTTACATTAATATGTTTTTAACAATTTATAAAATTATTATTTATAATTCTTCTCCGTTCGTATGGTAGTGGGTCAGAGGGGAACATCTAGTTCAGTGGGACAGCGTAGGACCTCAGGCGTCGCTTTGTGGACCTTATCAATCCCGCTGGGGAGTAAATGCAGCGGGACATAACAATAATAAATGTAATTTTTTATTAGTTTCAATGCCAAAGTTTAAACATGATATAAGTATAATATACGTATAAAATCAATTCTTTCACAGTCCTCTCCAGGGTTTCCTGTTCTGAGGCGGCCTGTAGTTTTTTAAACTTTTGCATTTAGTTTCAACATCCTTAGCGATCGGCAATATAGATTTCGTCGAAACCGACCGTGTGGCAATCTGCTCGGGTATGTGACGCATATTTAGGGGCTATACTTGGAACGTTTCGGAGAAACTCAAACAGTCGGGTTGGATATCTCCAAAACCTTTGATTGGGTCTGGCAGCGGGCACTTGTCGGAAAGTTAACATCGTAGGGGATCCATTCAAACCTGCATAGTTGGACTGTCTCAAAGGCAGAAGAATTTAAACCGTGGTTGACGGCTCTTCGGAAGAAAAGGAATCTCCGCACCAAATCAATGCGGGGTGCCACAAGGATCTGTGATGTCGCCGACACTGTTTTTGTTACACATAAATGATCTCGTTGAATGTGTACCAATTTATTGCCACGCTGACGACAGCACCGTTCACGACGGTTATCTTTTTGACACGCCCCCTTCCACTGTTGATGTCCGTGCAGCTCGGGAAGTTTTGAGACAAGTGGAGGAAAATAATCTGGCCCACCATGTAGTGGGCAAACGCATCCGCCACTAAGACCTGAACAAACCTCACCCGATGAATCCGTGCACCCCTGCTAAGTCACCAAACGTAGCGAACCACTTGAAGTGACCTATGGCAGAGGTGTTGCTTATCCAATAAATGTTTCCCGGGGCGGCGGTACCCATACCCGCCTCCCAAATTGAAAAAAATTGTACTACTTAATTAATTTCACTTATCACGGAAAAGAAAGCTAATAAATAACAAAATATTTTATTTACTCAAAATTTGATATTACTCATATATTTGAACTTTTAATCATTGATAATATTAAGATGATATTAATAAATCTAAACAAAATAAGACACAGAAAAATAAAAATATAACGGTCACAAGGAATTGAACCCAGGATCTCTTGTCTTTCCGGGACAGACTTTAACTTTAAATTTGAACTACAATTTTTCAAAATTATCATATCATCTGCGAAATGACACAGTTTTCATGTTGTTTTCATACTAAAACACCTGTTTTTATGAATCATGTTGGTGTTTTTCATTTTTATTATCAAACACGCAATCATTCTCAATGAATATCTGATACCATTGGTCACCAACTTTGCAGGATGTTTATTTAAGAAAATTATAAAATTTAATAAAAGTTGTGTTCTAAAATAATTTCTTAAATATCTTTACAATTCAAATCATTTGAACAAAAATATTTGTAAAAGTTTAATTCTTTTTCAATAGCCTCATCCGTACAATCCACACAATTCAGTCACTAAATACTTGAACATTAATGGAAAGGTTCGTATGCATTATAATAGTTGCAATTGATTTCATACACTTTAGATTTTGTTCCTTTAACTGCTAAAGTATTTATTTGATAGTTGGGAACAGTTTAAAATAGTTAAATGAGATTTAAAGTTATGGAGTTTTTTTAAATACAATCACATAATTCCTGGAAACATTTTATTTATGGGTGATATTTGATGGGTTCTCATCGGGTAAGATCTATAATTATTATTGCTGTACGGAATTCGGCATCTAAAGAAATATGTAATTTATTTCGTCGGCTATTTTTTTTACATTAGCACCCTCAGGACCATGTTATCAGAAAACCTAGACAAACCTCACCCCATGAACCGGGCACCCCTGCTAATTTTCCAAATGTAGCGAAACTCTTGGGGTTACCAATGGCAGCGGTGTTGGTTAAACAATAAATAGTTTTCATTTGCTTTCCAAATTCTGGTTAACAAGTGAAAAAGGGGATCGAAATCACACGTTGAAAATAATCTAATTAATCCGAAAGTCAGAAACTGGCTTGTTATTTGTTATTTAGCCAAACATTCAGAAATAATTCAAATCTCTAATATATTATTATGGTATTACTTAACTTCAATTATTTTCATTAGAAAAATGATAAATTATTTTTTTCTGTGTTCGTTGTTTCAATGGTTTGTTACTTCTGAAAATTTATTAGGTACTATTTTCACCTCTGAAAGAAAAATGTTTCCAATATTAAAAACTAACAGCTATCGTCGGATCAGCACGAATTATTTTGAGTGCAGCTATCACAATATACAATTTGGTTTAGAAACAAACAACTTTCGTGAGAACGTTAAACAAAATCACTTACAAATAATGCGGATTTATAAAATCAAATAATGAAAAAAACTCTTTCAAGGACAGGAATTTTAACGGATACAAAGTAATGGTTTGAAAAACAAACACAGACATTAATTACATGAGTTATTGTTGTGAAATGTTATCTTTTACCCCGACGGTTAATATTTATTATGTCAACGACGTAAATAACGAAGTAGATACTAAATATGGGTATTATAATAATATTTGTCATTATTTTTTCAATGTTTTCTACGTTTCTCTATAGATTTGTCACAGAGAGTAAATTAAGTACCCAAATATCCTTTTTTGCTTTATTTTATTCCTTTTGGAGGGCTGAAAAGCATTTTTTTTAAATTCTACCTTACTTGTGCGCCATAGTAATATGCCCATGCTATCTAGCAGGGTAGATCGATTAAGGATTTATCAATAATGACGACAACTTGTCATCGTTCCCAAACACGACTGCAAATGGCTAATGTACAAATGACAATTAAAAACACTTTTATTGTGAAATTTTGTTAGATTGTTAGTAACCAACAGTCATACTCGGTAACGATGACAAGTTACCGACATTATCGATAAACGTTTATCGATCGATTATGTTAGATACCCTGCGATGCTACTACATTTATTTCGAGTTAACTAGGTAAGGGATATAGGCTAGCAATTTAATTATTCATTTTCTCTAATCTTCTTTATAAAAACCTGCTAAAACTGCAACATCTGTTTGTCAACATTTCATTGCCGTAAACAGCAATTACCTACTTAATTCGACTTTAATAGTCGCGACTTGAGCAGCAATCTATTTGGTTTTTTGTTCAGATATAACGGGCTTAAATCCCTTCATAAACAAAATAAATATATTAATTTTGGTTTATACTGAGTTTCAATATATTTTTTCTATGCTAGTACCGCACAAAAGACTTAACTGTTACCAACCGTCTGTTGGCTGTGAGACTATGGCATCCCCAATTGGGAATGTTGTTAAGTTGAAGGAGTGGAATGAAATGGAAGGAGAAAGGTGGAAAGTACCTGGCTATTCAGATTTGGTCACCAAACACGGCTAAATCCATTAAAGACCACATTTTAACGCTGAATTTTGGTATTTATGGATTTAAGTGACTATTTGTGAATAGTAAAATGCTAACAACCTTTCCTCTTCAGCATCTGCATTTTCCTACCATTAAATCAAGGTTCCCTAGTATGTATTATTGTGACAATTATACTACAGTCTCTGCCTACAAATATGTTATAATCTTATAATTATTCTTTCTCTCTTTTTTTTCATTTCTTTCTTTTAGTTCTTTTCGTTTTTTTCAAACTTTCTTTCTTTTTTTCGTTTCTTTCTTTTCTTTCTTTTCTCTCTTTTCTCATTTTTCTTTTCTTTTCTATTCTTTGTTTTGTTTCTTTTCTTTATTTCCTTTCTTCCCTTTCTTTCATTACATTCCTTACTTCCCGTTATTTTTTTATTTTATTTTATTTCTTTCCTTTCTTTCCTTTGTTTACTTTCTTTCCTTTCTTCCTTTTTTCCTTTCTTTCCTTTCTGTTCTTTCTTTCTTTTATTTCTTTCCTTTCTTTCCTTTCTTTCCTTTCTTTCCTTTCTTTCCTTTCTTTCCTTTCTTTCCTTTCTTTCCTTTCATCCTTTAGTTCCTTCTTTTCCTTTCTTCCCTTTCGTCCCTTTCTATCCTTTCTGTCCTTTCTTTCTTTTCTTTCTTTCCTTTAGTTATTTTCTTTCCTTTCTGTCCTTTCTTTCTTTCATTTCTTTGCTTTTTTTATTTTAAATTTTATATAATTTATACTCTGACCGTCAAATAGCTATCCCGTATGTAAATGGCACTAGTGTCGTCAATTCTGAATAAATGACTTCCCAGTTTTCCTCTCATTGGGTTTCAAAGCGTTTCCTTAAGGTGGATATCATTATTCCACTGACTTCGGGCAGTTAAAACTCTTGATTGATCAACATATTAATTATTTAAATGTATTTTATTGGGCATTACGTTAGATTAGGTTTGGTTAGGTGAATATGCAGCAGCAGATTTTTTTAAATTAATTTGTTAATAGTTTTGTTTCTGATTAATTTCAGATAACGGCAGCTGTTACCACATACCTGGTGATTCTCATTCAGTTCCACGAACAGGCGGATATCTAAACAAAAAGCTGCACATTACTGTACTTTAAGGCGCTGGTAAACGAATAAGATAAATTCCCTATTGCCGAAAAAATGTCTGGCTCCTTTGCTCGGCAATAGTCTTGACGGGAAAGTTGTTGGTCGTCAATATGTGTTCCGTCGAGTTTGCAAAATACAGAATTGTCCATTTTAAAGACATCCATAGCTTAGGTCCCAGTAAAATTAATTGTTTTATAAGAATTAGTTTTTTTTTAAATGTATGTTTATGACCACATGAAGCGAATCTATTTTAAGTTTAATAATAAAATTATAAACCGTATATTTAGAAATGTTATGAAGACCTTTTATGAAGGCTTCAACTAATCATGCATAATGTTTGATAATTGATTGTATTGTCAAAATAAGTGTTTATTATCGTTAAATTGTGAGGGTTATCATTTTTTTGACCAAACTATTTGCAAATACAGTAAAAATAATCATTAATTATTTTGGAGATTTTATAATGTTGTATTAAGTACCTATATTGAAAGGTATTTTTTTAATATAATTAATATTTATGATATACCTCTACCAAAACCAACCTTTAGATAATTATAATGCATAAGTATTAAATTGTGTAAAAATAACAAAACGTTTATAAAGTCACATTAATGAAATTGTGTCAGAAAGTGATTCGAAAGAAAATAATGATTTTAGAATCTCACGGCCAAAGCATTATCCTGATTTTTTGGGACATTATTCCGTGTAGCGTTTCCTACTTCCTGGCCATTTAATTTTTATTTAATCAAGACGCACGGACAACGCAGTGAGCAACTAGCAAATAAATAACTAACCTCTCAGGCCTCTAGCATATTAATTGTTATATTTCTTAAAGGCGCTGGCAGATGGTCGTATAATTTGTGTTTCCGCTTTGCAATAAAATCTAAATAAATAGAATATTTTTCGAAATATCCGAAAACTAAAAACTGTTTTTGAAGGGTGATAAAATACGCTATTAAATTTTATTCTTAGAAGTAGACATATAATTTTTGGTATATTCAAATTTTGATTGCAAACACAAAAAAGTTTGAAAATGGCTCACCTTATGTATTTTCGTCTAAACATTAAACCAAAATTACTGATAATAAAAAAACACGTTTTGTTAGACAAATGTATTGCAAACATTTCAGTTACCTTATTATTTTGTCGTTTTATATAAAAATAATTAATTAAAATTGGCAAAGTTTTATAAATTTTTCTCAAATTGCGGTCCAAACCTTTGGTTTCACAGAGGTATATATTTAATTTATTTTGTAGTTAACTTCTAGATTTGAACATAAAGCGTGGTGTCTAACATCGTTCAATCATACCTACTTCTCACCAAGGGAGACACAAAGATTTCAATAAGACCATATAAGCTGTTTTTAAAAGCGAACAAATAGATTCAACGGATAATACCTATTTGTTCCCAAACCTGAACGAATTAGCCAGACGGTATATGGAGTCAAAATGCAAATGGTGAAATCAATTATAACTATAATAATTTATTCGGGCCTTCACATCAATGTTCACGTATTTATTAACGTATTGTACGGGCGTCATGTGGACTGAACCATGAAATATTTTCATAAGAAAATTCTTTCTCCTGATGTCAGTTCAAGCTACATTTTTCATGTACGCAAATTGTGTTCTAGAATTAAATACTTTATATTATTATTTTCTTTTTATGTGACCTATAAAATTCTATCAGGGTCTGTAACGGAAGCTCTCAGGTCAACAAGCGCCTGATGCTTTTAACTCTATAAAATAAACATGAAAAACACAACCTATTTTGTAACGGAAAATTGAACCAAAACAAAATATTACCAAATTAGAACAACATTTTTTTGTGTGAAAATGGCGGTGTTTATATGTGTTTTAAGGGTTTTTTCGAGTCAAGCTTTGTTATTGAAGTTGTCAATAGTCGAATATTAGACGTCAGGTGGTAATTTTGACGTTCTAACACGTAACATTTGTTATATGGGATGAGATCTATGAGAATGGGTAGCTTCTATGACTCGTTCTTGTGTTTAACAGCTTGGCTGTGGAATTATTTGCCAGCCTCTGGGTTCCCTTCCTCATACAACAGGTAGACTTCCAAAAGACCCTTCACACAGCATCCACAAAGATGACATAGGACTTGAGGGAAATTATATTTTTTAGAAAAAAAAATTAAATATAAAAGAACTCTCAAATTACAATTGGAGGTTTTACACAAAAGTTATTCCAAAAAATAAAAATAGGTTGTTATTACTTAAATTTGTCTACAATTACAAATGTGTCAGTTTTGAAATTGCGTCTTGGTTCAATTAACCGTTGTTATCTTTAGTTTATCGATTTACCTTCCCTCGATTCTATAAAAAGAAATATGTGTATTTTTTCGGTTAATAATGATGAAGGTTTTGGTTATTAAGATTTAGTAAGTCTGTCCACCGAGATTGTGAGATACTTTTATTTGAAGCATGTTTACAATAATATAACTGTTAGGCTCTCAGAAACTATCTTATTAAATAAAACTCCGGCTCCAACAAAACACTTGGACTTTTAATGTGATAGATTAACAAGAGGCTTTGACATTCTAATTTGCAGGCGGTTGGAATAACATGGTCCCCGGCCTTGAAGTTCCCCCTTATATATTATCCCCTTGGTCTCTCCATTACTCGACAGCTAAAGCCTTCTATGGGTAATCTAACCTAATAGACCACTACGCGTCCTATCTATGGGTGATCTATTTCATTAACATCAAGAATATTACAAAAAAAAAACTTCTAACTTTTTACAATCTGCTTCAACAAATTTGGAAAAAAAACTGTTCAATCTTAAGATAAGTGAACAAAATTATAATGCACTTTAATCTGGAATCATTTTCAAGACAAGATGTTAATTTATTAATTTATTAACGCCCTATTTAGGGGCTATTACGTAAGAATAGTAAACATTATATATTGTTTCAGTAGATATTATTTATTATATATAACTAAACTGTCTCAGTAACAATCATTTGTATTGGTTAAGTGATAAATTAAAGATGTCCACTGACGGTATAATTATTGCCTCCATAAGTATTCTGAGCAATGAGGAATACATAAGGTAGTTAATACCAGAATTTCTACACTGAAATAAATGTCAACTTTTAGTATTACGTAGTGGAATCCGAATCAATGCAAGCAATTCTGGACTATCATATGAAGAATTTTATAGAAATACCAAGTCAGTGAAAATCATACTGTCAGACAATTTAAGCATATTCACTTAATTTAAAAGAGTGTTGTAGTTCAAAAAAATGTTATGTATTATTGTTAAGTATGTAGTTAGTCAGAAAGCGAAATATTTATGTATTCTTTGAACTATAATAAATAAATAAACAATAAAGTTTTCTTGAATGTAATTTGCTCCTCATTACTAAAAGATTCAATAAAGTAGGTATTATTAATCTGACAACCTTTATCTGACCCCTGTATCCTGTTGTCGAGGGGGCAAGTGCTGGGGTGCATATTGTTTTTTGCAATTATTTTATCCGAATGTATTGTATTATGGTTCAGGTTTACTCAGAACTGTGCATTACTGAAGGTTCCAATTCTCGAAGTCAACTCTTAGATCAGCGATGTCATCAGCTATCAGAAGGTTGAAGTAACCAAAGCGCACACCAGCTCATAAGTTCGGTGAACGTGTTTCTTTGGGAGTGCCAGCCCAAAGCCTGGAACAAACTACCACACAATTTAAGAATGATTAAAGACTCGAAATAATTCAGAACGACGCTTAAAACTCATCTCTTCAGAAAATAATATCCGTAAATGGTACAGTGCATTAAACTCAGCTATTGGTCATATGGAAATTCAAAATACATGGTATGACTGACACACACCGTGGCATGTTTACGAACCACATTTTTCACCAAAATCACACATTTCAACAAATACAAATTATCATTGATGGACCATCTAGACAAGAGTATAAAAACATAAAACACAAACTTTATACAAAGACACCAGAAACACTAGGCAATAAAAGCATTCAACAATCTTTCACTCGATACAAAACGTGATGAAAACAACAAAACATTACAGTTACAAAATTAAAAGATGGATTTAAGAACAAAAAATTCGTAAGTTAAAAGATAAAACAGATATATATTTTACACAATACGTTACTGTATGATTCATTATATACATCCATAATAATATTTGGATAGCGTCGTTTTTGTGCAAAATCACCCCATACCTTATAATATTAGCTTATTTTTTATTGGTGTAGTTTATTTTTAATTAATCTCAGTTTATTTTATTATATTTAAATTAATTATCTTATGTTTATTTTTTTTATTTCATGACGTTTTTTTTGTGGCTATTTTATATTTTTATTTGATTTTATCAAATTGAAAAATGGGGACCTCAGCCATTGATATAATTCATCTAAGACCTCCGCACGAGTGACAAAGTATTTTACTGGAGTTGGACGTATTGATAATATTAAAGGGTATTTGGTGCAATAAATCGTTTATCATACAAACATCTATTTTGCGTTTAGAGTCTTAGGATTGGCATTAGTTCGGAATATTAAAATATTTTCGAGGTGTTTTCCTTTTCAATGCATATATTGGATTTTCTACAGCCTAGTTTCTTGTCAACACGGCCATTCAAACAGGCATCAAATTTGAAGGAAAAAGTACACTAAACCGTACTTTACGTATTTTGCATTTACGTGTCTGATTGCCGATTGCATTGATCTATTGGACAGTTGGTGACAATAATCAGTTCCGATAATCTTTGTTGCATTAAAAAATTCTCATTTAAATTCATTTTTTTAAATCCTATAAAGTGTGTGAAATTTATTTACAAAAATCGATTTGTAGCCAAGTGAAGAAATACTTTGGTTTCCCAACTAGGCATTGTGTGTTCAACGGTCTTATATCATTGCACAAGAAATAAATTATTAATACTTTCACAATAATTCGGAGCACGTGTTCACGGAGCTGGGCTTATTCTGTTATCATATAAGGAAGAAACGCCAAAAAAATTAGTATTTTTTGAAAACGTGTTCCGAAGTCGCAGAAACATGGTCGTGTTTCGTGGCTACATTTGAATTAATTCCGACAAATTCGTTCCAAAACATTGTTTTTTTCAGACCTATACACCAGATTTTAGTTTTCTAGACGATGAATTAGTAACTTCCCGAGTGTTCAGTTAGAAATATTTTACTAATACATTTATCAGAATTAAGTAGAATTAATCCCGTGGAAAAATCAATTTTCTAGGGGCTGCTGGGGCGAATTCGACCGTAGGTCCGTCCAATACGCCGGGCCACGAGCCTTATAATTTTCTACACGCCTTCTTCACTTATGTTGTTATGATTCTCAGTCTTAGTATTTGCTAGGGCGGTTTCGATAGTAGATGCGTCCAATACACCGGGGATGCACGTCTCATGATTCAGAGTTTATTATAGTGTATTGTGTCATTCAACTTCTTGTGCAAATGTGTCCACCATATTATTACATCGATTGTTGTAGCCCCTGAATCTCTTGTTTTCACTTGACCCAATCTTTATTGTCCCTTGTTTTTCTTAGTTGTTGTTTAATTCTTTCATAATTTTGAACAGTTGGTACATAGCTGTTAATTTCGTATACTTTTACGTCAACATATATGTGTTCAAGCAGCAAAGCAGTAAGGTTAAAACAGACTCTCTTCAAAAGAAAATTACCGTATGGCTAGAAAGTGGGAGAACGAGATCGGAAAGCTTCCTGAACGAAATTATTGTCTGGCTGAAGAAAGACCCTTAAGTGGAATTATTCCGATTTTCTACCTATTATCCTATACATATTTATAATTTTTGTATTACAATATATGTGCAACACTGTATTATTGTTTTTATATGTATGGCGTTCCTGGCGTTTGCCCAGTTTGGGGTATTATTATTAATATTAATAATACATATGTAAAGAGTGCGGCGGGTATTGATGAAATTTTTCACGCTTGACCTTCAAAACAAGAAGAAAGTGACTGTTTACACGAGAATTCGAATAATCACCGCAATCCCTTTTCCCACCCTCAAAGCAGCATTTCCATACTTCTTGATGAAATTTTGCCCACTCGACGTTCAAAATAAGGGGAAAAATACTGTGTACAAGTGATTTCAAAGAACTCTGAGTAAAACCCGGGCAACGCCGGGACTACAGACAAATAAAATGAAGTAAACAAAAGTTAATCTAAAATCTTAAATCATATTTGAAGTAAACAACTTCACATTATTTCAAATGACTTGATTTAGAGTTCTACAGAATAAGTTTAAAAACCAGCAAAAAAATAATTTCTCCCATAACATTCCGGTGAGTGGCTGAGTTGGCATTGCTGGTTCCCACACGAGTGAGTTCATTTCCTCGGCTGGCTGGTTCAAGTCCTCCATCACGACACAAGCAACATTTTTTGACTTACTGTGATGGTAGTATGAGATTTTATTAATTAATTAATTAATTTACGCCCTTCGAGCTTATAAATAAAACAAGAATAAATTAATTACATAACATAGTGCATAGTAACATCTGTACATTTGTAGAAATGTGTTAGATATTTGTATAGCGCCCTTGCAAACGGCGCTATCCAAATCAACAAAATATTATTATTAATCAAATTTATATAATGATAAAAGAAATAACAATATTTTAAATCCCAGCTGCATAAATGGGATTCAAAATTCAATATATTTGTATTGGCAGAACATCAATAATAGAAGAATTAAAAAATATATAACATAGGAACAAAATGAATCAATTTAAAACACGTAAGTACAACAAACACAAAGAAGAGAAAATATAGAAAAGAGAAAAGGGGATTAATATTATATTTATTATAAAGGGAGAAAAAACAAAATTAAGGCGATGCACTTCGTCGTTTAATATTTTGAATCAAGCCGCTATCAATAACACACCTTACGTAGATGGCAATAAGGCTTAAATTTCCACTTAACACCATCAACCTGTTTTGATGCAAGAAAAAAACATGGCCAAAAAGTGCCTTTTATTTTATTTTGTGGATGTTCAGGCACAAATATTTAAATGTTTTCCGATCATTTTATAAATAACTTAATTTGCCACATTATACAATAAAACCATAACCGAAAATGGGTTCGTAAATAGGAGATTTTGAACTTTAAAGCAGTTTTCATAGGCCTTATATATTTTTTTCTGGACTTATAAAAAGACTTATCTAAAAAATACTAGATTATTTCAAAGGCCAAGATGTATTCTACTCGCAGTATTTAATTAAAGCATCTGAAACATTTCTAGGCGACCAAATTTTCAAACCAAAAACACATGATTTTTCATTACTACGCAGTGCATCGCCTTAACATAAATAGAAAAAAGTAAGGTATAAGGTGAGTATTCACTTAAAAAAGTAAGTAACAGTTAATAAAATTTAATAATTTACAATAATATTAATAAAAATTAATAAAAACAAAATATGTTTGTAAATAAAGTTGGTTGTTTACAGGTAAAAAAAATAATAAGCAGTACTAGTACATATTGAATTATTTGGCGTGTTGGAAATAAGCCGACGTAGCTGAGGGGTCCCGAGCATCTGACCGGACATTAGAAGGTGCAGGTTCAATTCCCGTCGGCGGCATTTATTTTTACTCGGGAGATATTTTCAATTTTTATGTATCTTTCAGGCGACTAATTATTGCTTATGATAATTTGTTATCCATTGTGCTATGCATAAAAAACCTTGTCTTATAAAAATTAGTTTATCATTAAAAAATAATAATATTTAACAAGTCGAAAATATTTCACCAATAAATGAAGATATTATCTATATGTCTCGACGCCATCTAGTGAGAAATTTAGCACTAACAAAGCCTTTCCTACAAAAATAGGTTGTTTACAGCTGGAAAAAATATAATAAGCAGTAATTGTTGATTAAAGTACTAGTACATATTGAATTATTTGGCATGTTGGAAATAAGCCGACGTAGCTTAGTGGTCCAAAGCATCTGGCCGGACATCAGAAGGTGCGGGTTCAATTCCCGTCGGCGACATTTATTTTTACTCGGGAGATATTTCAGGCGGCTAAGTATTGCTTATAATAATTTGTTATCCTTTGTGCTATGCATAAAAAACGTTAACTTATAAATATTAGTTTATCATTAAAAAAATAATGTATTAATTTTTATAAAAGTACCAAATCGAATTATTATCAAATTATTATTCCTGTGCATAATATTTGCTTATGTAGGTAGATACCTACCATTTAATGTCTTAATCTGTGTGATTAGTAATGTCTTGTGTATATTAAAATAAAAATAAATTTACTAGCCCTTAAAACAATATTTGAAAAGTAAACAAATTTCGTCCGTTGTTTGAAATCCATGAAATAATGCTATAATCCATATAATATGACCGTGTTTCCATTACACGCAGCTTTAGAAACATGTTGTGATGATTATGATTTTTAAAGGGCTCGTTTGTTTGTTCAGAGTTCAGCTTAATGAGAATGTAAATAAACTGTACGATTTTATAACGACGGAATACGACAGTATCAGTATTTGTTCGAACACGTGTTCCGCTGTCCTCATAAAACATTCGCTATTAACTAGAACTAGAACAAAACATGCACACCAACTACTAATACCAAAAACCAACACATCCTTTGGACAAACACACTACAGATTCCAGGCTATAAAACTATACAATTCACTTCCAACACAATATAAAACATCTAATCTTACAGAATACAAAAAACACATATGGAACTGGCTACAATCCATTTAATTTTTATTTTTTTATATTTCACTTTCTTTTGTTGTTCTTGTTATAACTATGGAAAAATCGATTTTATATTTTAATTATTATTGTTGCTCTGTGTAACTAACTCCACTTTTTTTAGTATTATATAACTTTATAATTGAAAAAGTCCTCCACAACACAGGTGAACTCCTAGCGTGGAGGACAATATACTATACCTTGGTAATACAAATATATTTAGGAATAAATAAAATAAAAAAAATGATATAAAAACTTTTTATTAGTCCGAATTTTAACAGGAAAACGAATAATTTGACTAGATTTTAAATAAGTTGTGCAGTGTAAGCAAGTACCCTATAATATTAATCATAGGTCCAACTCCAGTGAATTAGTAACAATTGAAGAGAAAGAACCCTTAACACAGCATCCTCAAAGATGACATACTACCCGAGGGAAATTATTTTGCCGTGTGGGTTTAATGTAAAAAAATAACTATAAACATACAGAACTAAATACGTGTCCCAGCGGTATGAGCTATGTGGTCTTGTACTTCCATCATCCTCACGTACTTTTGTGGGGAAATAGCATGATAGTTAGTAATTTCTTCATAAAGAAAACTGTCACTAAGAATTAGTAACAAACAAGGTAATATTATGCATGTAAAAATAAAACTTACATTACAATATCGAAGCCTGAAGACAGTTCTTCAACATCCAATACACAAGTCTAGAGTCTATCACTGATTGACTAAGTATTGACGAGCCCCCGACTACATGCGCATCTTACCCGTCCTTGCTATTTATACTCACTGCCCAGTATACTAAGTCTGTACGCCCAAGTGACTGGACAACCCCTAATCGTCGGACAATTACGTTTCAAATAATAACACAATGTTTGTCGTCACTTGGCCATGATTAAAGTGTTTAGTGTTGAATTGGTGGTTGTTGAGAATCAAGTGTACGTGATTTGGCGCTAAAAGCTTCGAGCTTGATTGAAAATGTATCTTTTAAATGTGAGTACACACAATTATTATTCAGTGTAATTAATATTCACAATCGTATAATAACGTTATTTGTAATTATTGGTTTGGTGTTCATTTTGTAAGGCTTATTTTAGTTTGTTTATCAGCATTATTATTTAAATAAAATACGATTTTTTACGCACGGTGTAATGATTTGTATATAATACTAGCTGTACCCGGCGTTGCTCTGGGCTTGTGAATAGTTTGGGATAAAGTTATGAGTTTTTGCATTCAATGTGCCTGTCAACTGGGTGCATTTTAAAAGCGGAAATACTATTATTATATTTATGTATATTTTTTATTTTTTTTATTGAAACATATAAACAAGGTTACAATTTTATGACAATATAAACAACAATATTTCAATCACTCTCCTAATAAAGCAGCTGCTTGTGTTTAGGAGAGGACAATAAAATATTTTTACATTTGTTTAAATTAAACTAAAAATATTTTTAATTTAACAAAAAAATAACAATAAAAGTAATAAAAATATTGCTTAGTTAATAGATGATTCAAAGAATTGAAAAGGCAAAAACATATTTCTAAACAATAAGTAAAGTTATGAGGTGCTACAAGAATATTTTAATTTTTTTTTTTTTTATATTTTTCGTAGTTTTCTTCCGATCGTATATCAAGGGGTAATTTATTAAATAATTTTACACCCTTGAATATATAGTGATGCTGTGCTGTTGTGGTTCGTGCTAGTGGCACGGTTAGTCCTCCAACAGATATTATTCTTTTGCTAATATTCAATTGTGGTAAATTATTTTTACTAAAGAAATCTTTATGTATTTGTAGAAGTGCAATTTTGTCATAAATTTTTGTAAGTTGGTGAACCGGGAAATCTTGAAAAACATTTATAGTTGGGTAGTAATATGGCTTTTTTAAGATGATTTTTATATATTATTTTTTTTTTATTGATACATTATTTTACAGTATTTCATATCTTAATTCAGTAATGTTGGCCTCACTGGGTTATTTACCCGTGCTGAGGCCCCCATTTTAAAATATACGAATTTATACATTTAAACAAAAAACAACATTAAAATAAAGATAAATTTAAACTAAAAATAAAGATTAGAAATTAAAATTTAATTTTCACACTAAAATAAAAATATTAAAAGAGAATGGAAATCGGCATTATAATAAGTATTTGTTTCAATTGATCGTGCCATATCTTCCTGGTGCGTCCTAGACTTCTTCAAGCATTCACTTCAAGTCATACATTGTTCTCACACCTTTTTCTTCGTTCATCACGTAAGCCTAATTTGTGTTGTGTCCTTTCTATAATTCACTTCATGTAAAATATCACGAAATCCACAATGTAAAAAAACTAAATATCGACAAAATATCTAAAAAATGTCGATTAAATATTGAGTAAATATAGACAAAATATCGACTATTATCGACAAAATATCGACTAGAAATCGACTATAATTTGATTCTATATCACATTCCAGTGTAAATAATTAAGTTTAAGTCTTCCTCTGGCGTCTCCAACCTTTTTTAACCGTTCACTACTGTATACCACATTGTTATTTTAGAAAATCTACATTATATCGACTTTTTTTACCGTTCACTACTGTATACCACATTGTTATTTTAGAAAATCTACATTATATCGAATTTTTTTTACGGTTCACTACTGTATACCACATTGTTATTTTAGAAAATCTACATTATATCGACTTTTTTTACCGTTCACTACTGTATACCACATTGTTATTTTAGAAAATCTACATTATATCGAATTTTTTTACGGTTCACTACTGTATACCACATTGTTATTTTAGAAAATCTACATTATATCGACTTTTTTTACCGTTCACTACTGTATACCACATTGTTATTTTAGAAAATCTACATTATATCGACTTTTTTTACCGTTCACTACTGTATACCACATTGTTATTTTAGAAAATCTACATTATATCGACTTTTTTTACCGTTCACTACTGTATACCACATTGTTATTTTAGAAAATCTACATTATATCGACTTTTTTTACCGTTCACTACAGTAGTGGTATAGTAAGGTATACAGATACCACATTGTTATTTTAGAAAATCTACATTATATCGACTTTTTTTACCGTTCACTACTGTATACCACATTGTTATTTTAGAAAATCTACATTATATCGACTTTTTTTACCGTTCACTACTGTATACCACATTGTTATTTTAGAAAATCTACATTATATCGACTTTTTTTACTGTTCACTACTGTATACCACATTGTTATTTTAGAAAATCTACATTATATCGACTTTTTTTACCGTTCACTACTGTATACCACATTGTTATTTTAGAAAATCTACATTATATCGACTTTTTTTACGGTTCACTACTGTATACCACATTGTTATTTTAGAAAATTTACATTATATCGACTTTAATTCAACTCCGTATCTCATAATGCATTAAGTCTTTAGAGAAGTTTGACTGTTGTTTTTGAGATGATATCGCTGCCGGAAATAGAAATAGGTGAATCGTTTGAAATGGTGACTTTCTTTGTGGCTGCCCAGAGAAACTCAGTATCAGATGGATTCAGCTTCAGCTTGTTTGAAGACATCCAACGAGTTATTGCTAGTATAGTAGTATCTTGGATAAACATATCCACTTTTCTATTTAATGTGTGACATCTATTGACTTATTCTACAAGTCTAAAAGTAAATTCCCTGCAAGGCTGAGGACCTGGGACAATTCCTGGATGCAACCGAATCTTTTTCTGATTTTCTGTTTCACGTTTTTCATTTGAGAACCGTTAATATTGTTAAGATTTTGTTCGTATGAAAAAAATGTTGTAACGATTGTTTGTGGTGCCAAACGAAATTATTTTACCAGCGTACTTAATTTAAATATATACGAAAATATATTTTGTGGCAACTTTCCGGATGTTCACTATTATACCGAGGAAAATAAAAACATGTATACTCTTTATCTTTGCTATTCACCAACAATCTTTTTTACAATACATTAATCTATAACCACAATCAATTATTTTCTTTTGTCGCCCTTTAAAAATAATTGAACGTGATTACATTAAAAGAAAAACCAATTATGAGAGGTGTGTACGGGACTGCCGTCTCGGTAACCAGTCGCCAAATGGTTCGCTTCGTTTAGTGAGTTAGCGGAGGTGCCCGAGTTCATGGGGTGAAGTTTGTCGATGTCCTGGCAGCAGATGCGTCTGCCGATCAAGTGTGGCGGGCCGGATCGTGAGTGTACGTTTGTGTTAGACCCATTGACCTCTCCACCTTGACTCTCTCAACCCATTGCCTTGCAATGCAGTGGGAGGGATGGATTCATACACCTGTGAATCTTGGACTCACTGACCCCCAAAAATTTTTCTCCTTTATTTCCTTAAAAGACTCTCCACACAGCATCCACAATATATAGGCCCTGAGGGATATTATTTTCACCAGAGCCTCCTGTGTGGAGAAAATCAAATGGGCTCCCCAATAGATCACACAACAAGAAAACAATTATAAAAGTAATCAATAGGTAGGTACTTACCATCATAATAAACAAAGAAGTTCCAAAACCAATCATTATTATTGAACTTAAATAATATCTTTCTGATTTTTCCGGTCAGTAGGCATAAGCTGTCATTCAGTTAGAATTATTTACATTCACAGAAACAGGTAACGATCATTACCGTTTACCAGATATTTTTTATTGTACAAATGGATATTAGTGTTATGTTAAGGTTTGAAGCATTCGATTCGATTTTAAGTGAAATTTGTAATAAAAATAATAATAATTTGTGTAGCGCCGTTTTTGTTAAAAAATAACTAAAGGGCGCTGTATAATTTATATGTATAATTTTATTATTTCAAAAAAGATTCAGAAAACATATAAAATGGCAGGTCACGTCAGATAAACACACTTTTATCAGGATTTTTAAACTTCGAGAAGATACGACTTCGAAAGTAGAAGGCACCATATTAAAAAACACCTGAAATTACATGATTTTACATTATTTTTATTTTACCCTTCACCACTAGTGTTGTAAGATTTTATTTTATTAACGAGAATAAGGAATACACACTAGTACAATGTTATAAACATAAATAAAGAAGAAACAACAACAAAAAACTGCTATGCAGTGATGATCAGAACAGATTAGGCACATTATAACATCAGCTAACATTGCATACGAGTGTGGAATAATAATAATAAAATTTATATTGCAGTTGAGGGTTAGTTCACTTCAAGTGAGCAATGTATTAATCTTTTAATCTATAACAGAATTGTAGACTGAAACCGTAGTATGATTGTCACAATAATACATGCTAGAGACCTTGATCTAATGGTGGGAACAAGTGAATCAATATCAATATTTAAGAGATATCCATTTAATAATTTGCAATTTTATATCAAAATGTGAAGTAAAACAAAAATTTCTTCTGTCACTTAACTTCAACAATTTCAATGAATGTAATAAAAACTCACAATTGATTGATACTAAATTAAAAATGATGGACTCTTTCGGTGCTTTATTGATCTCAGACAGTCAAATATTACTGTTCAAGCTAAAACAGGAATGGCAGAAATGACAATGAACCTTTTGATAACATATATAACAGAGCGAGAACAACAATTACAGATTGGCATACAAATGAGTAACTTAATGCCATTATACAATGGAGTCCCCCAAGGAAGTGTACTGGAACTGATTCTATTTGTTGTCTATATAAATGATAACTTGTATAAACACAATACTTACTAATACTAAAGCATTTTTGATGACCTCTATACGAATGCCATAAAAATAATGTTCAATGTCACTGCCAAGTTATAGAAAAAGTCAAAATAACTCTGAGTAGTAAGACGATTGAAAGAGGTTGTAGTAATCACAGTGTTTATTGAGTCAGTGTTGTCTTGAGATGATTAGTCCTCCATGTCGAACAACACCAGATGTAAGCGAAGAAGATGGTTATCGAGTGGTCGAAGCGATGAAGTCAGTGACTCTACACCGCATTGGTGGAGACGAGACTTGTAGATGGTGTCCAGCACTGGGGATGACGTTGACTCTTCCTGGTACTATGGAATACCATTTACTATACTTAAATCCACCACAATATTTTGTATGTACAATATAGTCGCTAAAATTAAATAAAAACTGATCCAAATAATACAAAATTATAACTACTGTCTTAAAAATAAAACATTGGGAAAAAAGGAAGTAAGCGTTTTCTTACAAATAGATAGAATAAGCCAAGACAAAGAGAATAACTTGAAAAAAAAAATTGAGTTGGGAAAATTCACGTCCGCAACACGGTATTGCCAAAACCGAAGGACCACCACCAAATTTCCTGGAAATCTAAAACCAAACAAATTAAAATTTTACAAACTCCATTCGACTGCATTGCTAATAATTCCAGATATGGATTCATTCTATTCGCTATTGTGTGTGATGGGAGTTACTCGAGTTGCAGCTGATCTTACTGATTTGATAAGCAGATTGCCTTTAGAAATCGCATCTATTATCTTCAGAAAACTTGATGACAATTCCTTGTTATCGGCATCCAAGGTTGACCCCGTGTGGTCTTCAGTCATCAAAGGAGATAAAGTTCTAAGGACCCGACTTCGCAGATATGTGCGTTCGTCAAGGATCTGCGATCCTCTTAATCTTCGGCGTTTCAATACCGAAGAACATTTGGCCAAAAAAACTTCCAAGTTGATGTTTGTTGCTGGCGCTACCTTTGGTTTCAACGCTATGAAAACTTTTGGACCCGAGGCCAGCAGGCCTCTGAAACGAAAAATGATTGATGACTATCCCACCATAATTCAAAAGAAGAAATTGATAAGATTTTAAATTGTTTGTGGTAGCTTGTTTAATGTTAACTGGTTTAATAAAAAAATATATTATACATAACAAAACTCTTTTTTCTTCGATACTATTATAAACATATCTACTTTACTTCAAAAAATACTAATTTTTAATAATATATAGTATATTTGCAGCACGTTCCAGAGTGCAAGATATTTATTATTGCACGCCCTAATGGGCTTTTACACACTACAAAAGTTTAATAGTAGAGTATCACAGTTATTATAAATTCTACAAAATTAAAACAATAAAGGAAACACAATACAACGAAAAAAGAAAAAAATATTAAATGTCACAACAAAGGCATATAATAAAATAAGATACATTAGTAAAAATGATACGAATTCTCACATAAATAGATATTCAAAATAAAAATATATGTATTGCGGAAATTATAGATGTCTATTTGTGTCTCGATATATAAAAGAATTGAAATAAACAATATTTATATTGATATTTATATAAGGTGAAATATATCTTCCAGATCAGAGTATTTATTTCCGAGACTGTGAAGTCTTGGAATCGGGGAATTTTGATAAGACAGTGTCCTGGTGTTATAAAAATAAAAGGGTAGTAAATTTCGGCCAGATCTTTTGGGTATGTGGATGCTGATTAATTGGAGTAACTCAGAACAGTCAATTTAGTAATGAAGTATTTTATGTAGTACTATTAAATTTGTGTTTATTCTTCTTTCTGAAAGTTTTAATAGGGACAATTTATCTAGTAAGTAGTTATAACCAATGTTTTCTACAGGAATATGCAATTTATCGTTTATATACTTCAGGAACTTATGTTGAATCTTTTCAATGTTATCGGAATGAGTATTGTAAAAGGGAGATCATAACGTAGAGTTATGCACTAGTTGACATCTAACAAGGGTTTTGTACAACATGATAAATGTGCCTAAATTATGGAAGTCTTTTGAAACTCTCAAAACAAATCCAAGAGTCTTAAGAGCTTTATTAATAATGTTATTAATATGATACACAGAAATTAGTTTGCTATCGAACAATATACCTAGGTCAAAAATTTCACTGACGCAATTTAAGTTTTTATCATTTAATGTATATTGAAAAAATATTGGATTATTTATTCTGTAAAAATTAATGAACTGACATTTCTTTATGTTCAATGCAAGTTTGTTGATAAAGCACCATTCAAAAAGATTTCTCAAATTAGTTTGTAATATAATGCAATCATTTGTGTTATTAATCTCTTTATAAAGTTTCAAATCATCAGCAAAAAGTAATACTTTTATGTTAGTAAATATATCAACAATGTCATTTATGAATATAATAAACAAAATGGGCCCTAAATGAGAGCCTTGTGGCACTCCACTTGTGGCTATAAATGTGTAAGAATTTGTGCCATTTATTTTCACACTAAGACTTCTTTTGGACAAATAACTAATAAACCATTTTAATAAACTACCATAAACTCCAAGTGTGGCTAATTTGTTAATAAATATTTTGTGACACACCTTATCAAAGGCCTTGCTAAAATTAGTGCATATTGAGTCAACCTGGCATCTGTTTGCTAAAGAATTGGATATGAAGTTTTCGTATATTAGTAAATTAGTTAAAGTAGATTTATTTGAACAAAAGCCATGTTGGTAGGAAGTTTTAATTTTTTGTATGTTGGAAGATATTTTAGAGAGTACAATTTTTTCAAAAAGTTTGGGTATCTCTGATTGGATACATATCGCTCTATAATTTGTAATGTCCGTTTTGTCCCCTTTTTTAAAAACGGGTTTAAGAAAACTGTGTTTCCATGTATCAGGGAAACAACCTGTTACTAGAGACTGATTAAAAATTAGGAAAAGAGGAACAGTTAGGCCGTTTAAACATTCCTTAATTAACACCGGTGGAATATTATCAGGTCCAGTATTTTTTCTAACATCTAACGAATTTAAATGCTTTTTGATATCATTTATTTCTATGCGTATTTCAGATATATCCAGACTAAGATTTGATGAGAATTTGGAAATTTCGTTGCTAGGTATATCCTCTTCATATACAGACTTAAAATAATCGGCGAATAAGTTTACAATGTTTTCATCATTACAAACAATTTTCCCATTGAAGTTCATACAAGGAGGAATACCCAAGTTATTATTTTTTTTAGAATAGGTGTAATTCCAAAAATGTTTTATGTTTACACGAATATCATTTTCAATTTTATCAATTTAATTTTTATAACACAATTTTGAGATTTTACAACACTCCTTTCTTAACAATTGAAATTTATTGCAAACACAAATTTACTGTATGTAAAATAGAATTACGTTGGAATACAAATTTACATTATGTAAAATAGAACTACGTAGACCTATATGTTAAAAACTCATTAATCCAAATTATAAAAAAAAAGATAAATATCAATTTTTAAATGAAAACAGAACGCGACTTAGACATGTTTTTCTATGCCCAAAACTAAATACGTCTTTTGCACAACATCATTATACTTACCAGGGAAGAACTTTTTTCAATCGTCTACCTGAAGAAATCAGAAGCATTAATGATAAAACCCGAATACTGCTCTCTGTCAAGAGACACTTTTAAAATATTCTGAAAAAAAAATAACATTGTGTAAAATAGAATAACATTGGAAAACAAATTTACTCAGTAAAATAGAATGTCGATCCAAAAAACGTATTTCTCTTATGTTATATTTTTTATTTTAATTTCTATCTTTGTAGATTGGGCAAGATAATTTTATACTTTTAAGTAAGTAACATAAAAAACCTTGAAATATTGAATTTTTTAATATCCCATATTTAATTATTGAAATCAAAAAAAATAGCTCACTTCCGTCCTGGATAATTTTTTAAGCCTCTTGATTTTAACAAAATGAATAATATTGACATTGACGACAGGGCTAAGCTTAAAAATAACTTTTTTCTATAGCAAAGCTCATAGATCAGAATTGCACAAAATAATTTACAAGGCAAATATAAACATTACAAATTTAAATTTATACGACGAGAATGCCAACATTTTTATAAATCCCAAAATTTTACACGCAAAACACTTCAATTATCTCAACCAAACGTATGTTGACAAATTTTCGTCAAAAAATGGTTGAGTATTGGAGAGTTGAGCGCAGAAATAAAAGGATTTATGCTTTCCATTCAGGATAAAGTCATTAATACTAAAAATTATAAGAAACATATAATCAAAGATACAAATCAAATTGATGACTTACATAATGATGTTTGACTAGATGATCATTTGTGGAAAAGTGTGTTGAAGGGTTTAGTTTTTCCTAAGATTTAACCTGGACATAAAGTTCTAGTTATCCGGTATTAGATGGCTACACCAAAATAACATAATAGAATTTGTGTTTTAATTTTTGACTAGATCAATTTTTGACTAGTCAGCGTATGTGTGAGAGAATTGAAATTGTATTCCTGCGTAATGCGTCAAATCGGGTTAAAGGAACTCTCAATTTTCCAAATTGGAACTGATGAGTTTAAATCGTATAAGAGAAGCGATAAAGTAGATACCAAAATATTTTATTAGTTAGTACTTATTTTTTTGAAGTAGTGCATTTTTTGTTGTTTTATTTAATTAATATAGCAAAGATACGTAAATGAGATAACGGGCGTGGGTCCACTATCTTTTTAAATTTGAAAATACGTATTGGTAAATTGTAAATATCATTTGGCGTTCTTCTATGTTTATGTTCTGTTCAAAAATTAAGTTTAAATAGATATAATAAATTCATAACAGTGTCAAAGAAAAAAAAGTTGTGTTATAAAATAAATATATTTTTTATTAAACCAGTTTAACATATATAATGTACAAGCAACAACAAACTAAAATCTCATAATTTTCTTCTTTTGAATAATGATGCAACAATCATCAACCATTTTACGTTTTAGCGGCCTACTGGCCCCGGGTCCAAAAGTTTTCATAGCGTTGAAACCAAATGTAGCGCCAGCAACAAACATCGAATTGGAAGTTTTTTTGGCCAAATTATCTTCGGTATTGAAACGCCGAAGATTAAGAGGATCACAGATCCTTGACGAACGCACATATCTGCGAAGTCGGGTCCTTAGAACTTTATCTCCCTTCATGACTGAAGACCACACGGAGTCAACCTTGGATGCCGATAGCAAGGAATTGTCATCGAGTTTTCTGAAGATAATATATGCGATTTCTAAAGGCAATCTGCTTATCAAATCAGTAACATCAGCTACAACTCGAGTAACTCCCATCACACACAATAGCGAACAGAATGAATCCATCTGGTATTATTAGCAATGCAGTCGAGTAAAGTTTGTAAAATATTGATTGTTTTGGTTTTAGATTTCCAGGAAATTCAGTGATAATGAAAATTAAATAAATACTCATCCAAATTCTGCCTTTCAAAACTGTAAAAACTCCTGTCTTATAAATAAAATAATGGGAAAAAAGGAAGTAACCGTTTTCCTACAAATAGACAGAATAAGCCAGGACGAAAAGAATAACTTGAAAATAAAATGGAGTTGTGAAAATTCACGTCCGTAACACGGTATTGCTAAAAACGAAGGACTACCACCAAATTTCCTGGAAATCTAAAACCAAACAAATCAAAATTTTACCAACTCTATTCGACTGCATTGCTTATAATACCAGATATGGATTCATTCTGTTCGCTATTGTGTGTGATGGGAGTTACTCGAGTTGCAGCTGATGTTACTGATTTGATAAGCAGATTACCTTTAGAAATCGCATCTATTATCTTCAGAAATCTTGATGACAATTCATTGCTATCGGCATCCAAGGTTGACCCCGTGTGGTATACAGTCATCAAAGGAGATAAAGTTCTAAGAACCGGACTTCGCAGATATGTGCGTTCGTCAAGGATCTGCGATCCTCTTAATCTTCGGCGTTTCAATACCGAAGAAAATTTCGCTAAGAAAACTTCTAAATCGATGTTTGTTGCTGGCGCTACCTTTGGTTTCAACGCTATGAAAACTTTTGTACCCGAGGCCAGCAGGCCTCTGAAACGAAACATGATTAATGACTATCCCACCATAATTCAAAAGAAGAAATTGATAAGATTTTAAATTGTTTGTGATAAAACCGAAGGACTACCACCAAATTTCCTGGAAATCTAAAACCAAACAAATCAAAATTTTACCAACTCTATTCGACTGCATTGCTTATAATACCAGATATGGATTCATTCTGTTCGCTATTGTGTGTGATGGGAGTTACTCGAGTTGCAGCTGATGTTACTGATTTGATAAGCAGATTGCCTTTAGAAATCGCATCTATTATCTTCAGAAATCTTGATGACAATTCATTGCTATCGGCATCCAAGGTTGACCCCGTGTGGTATACAGTCATCAAAGGAGATAAAATTCTAAGAACCGGACTTCGCAGATATGTGCGTTCGTCGAGGATCTGCGATCCTCTTAATCTTCGGCGTTTCAATACCGAAGAAAATTTCGCTAAGAAAACTTCTAAATCGATGTTTGTTGCTGGCGCTACCTTTGGTTTCAACGCTATGAAAACTTTTGTACCCGAGGCGAGCAGGCCTCTGAAACGAAAAATGATTAATGACTATCCCACCATAATTCAAAAGAAGAAATTGATAAGATTTTAAATTGTTTGTGATAGCTTGTTTAATGTTAACTGGTTTAATAAAAAAATATTATGCATAACAAAACTCTTTTTTCTTCGATACTATTATAAACATATCTACTTTACTTCAAAAAATACAAATTTATAATAATATATAGTATATTTGTAGCACGTTCCAGAGTGCAAGATATTTATTATTACACACCCTAATGGGCTTTTACACACTACATAGTTTAATAGTAGAGTATCACAGTTATTATAAATTCTACAAAATTAAAACAATAAAGGAAACACAATACAACGAAAAAAGAAAAAAATATTAAATGTCACAACAAAGGCATATAATAAAATAAGATACATTAGTAAAAATGATACGAATTCTCACATAAATAGATATTCAAAATAAAAATATATGTATTGCGGAAATTATAGATGTCTATTTGTGTCTCGATATATAAAAGAATTGAAATAAACAATATTTATATTGATTATTTTTAAGGTGAAATATATCTCCCAGATCAGAATATTTATTTCCGAGACTGTGAAGTCTTGGAATCGGGGAATTTTGATAAGACAGTGTCCTGGTGTTGTAAAAATAAAAGGGTAGTAAATTTTGGCAAGATCCTTTGGGTATGTGGATGCTGATTAATTGGAGTAACTCAGGAAAGTCAATTTTGTAATGAAGTATTTTATGTAGCACTATTAAATCTGTGTTTATTCTTCTTTCTGAAAGTTTTAATAGGGACAATTTATCTAGTAAGTAGTTTTTTTTTGTATTAGGCAATTCACCCTAAAAAGAGTGCTATGTGTAGTAAGTAGTTATAATCAATGTTTTATACAGGAATATGCTATTCATAGTTTATATACTTCAGGAACTTATGTTGAATCTTTTCAATGTTATCGGAATGAATATTGTAAAATGGAGACCATAACGTAGAGTTATACTCTAGTTGGCATCTTACAAGGGTTTTGTACAACATGATAAATGTGCCTAAATTATTGAAGTCTTTTAAAACTCTCAAAACAAATCCAAGAGTCTTAAGAGCCTTATTGATAATGTTATTAATATGATACACAAAAGTTAGTTTGCTATCGAACAATATACCTAGGGCAATAATTTCACTGACGCAATTTAAGTTTTTATCATTTAATGTACTTCTCACTTACTGTCACTTCTCAACGTACTGACCTTGAACAGGTTTCGTTGCGGAGGGAAAGAGTCAGGCTACACGTAAGTGTAGCCAACATATCGAAAATAAAATTCATTCGGTCGTGAGAGCCTCAGTACACTTACTTTCTGGATATGCCTCGTATATTGAAAAAATATTGGATTATTTATTCTGTAAAAATTAATGAACTGACATTTCTTTATGTTCAATGCAAGTTTGTTGATAAAGCACCATTCAAAAAGATTTCTCAAATTAGTTTGTAATATAATGCAATCATTTATGTTATTAATCTCTTTATAAAGTTTCAAATCATCAGCAAAAAGTAATACTTTTATGTTAGTAAATATATCAACAATGTCATTTATGAATATAATAAACAAAATGGGCCCTAAATGAGAGCCTTGTGGCACTCCACTTGTGGCTATAAACGTGTAAGAATTTGTGCCATTTATTTTCACACTCAGACTTCTTTTGGACAAATAACTAATAAACCAATTTAATAAACTACCATAAACTCCAAGTGGGGCTAATTTGTTAATTAATATTTCGTGACACACCTTATCAAAGGCCTTGCTAAAGTCAATGTATATTGAGTCAACCTGGCATCTGTTTGCTTAAGAATTGGATATGAAGTTTTCGTATATTAGTAAATTAGTTAAAGTAGATTTATTTGAACAAAAGCCATGTTGGTAGGAAGTTTTAATTTTTTGTATGTTGGAAGATATTTTAGAGAGTACAATTTTTTCAAAAAGTTTGGGTATCGCTTATTGGATACATATCGCTCAATAATTTGTTATGTCCGTTTTGTCCCCTTTTTTAAAAACGGGTGTAAGGAAACTGTGTTTCCACGTATCAGGGAAACAACTTGTTTCTAGAGACTGATTAAAAATTAGAAAAAGAGGAACAGTTAGGCCGTTAAACATTCCTTAATTAACAACGGTGGAATATTATCAGGTCCAGCATTTTTTCTAACATCTAACAAATTTACATGCATTTTGATATAATTAATTTCTTAACTTCTATGCGTATTTCAGCTATATCCAGACTAAGATTTGATGAGAATTTGGGAATTTCGTTGCTAGGTATATCCTCTTCATATACAGACTTAAAATAATCGGCGAATAAGTTTACAATGTTTTCATCATTACAAACAATTTTCCCATTTAAGTTCATACAAGGAGGAATACCCAAGTTATTATTTTTTTGAGAATTAGTGTAATTCCAAAAATGTTTTATGTTTACACGAATATCATTTTCAATTTTATCAATATAATTTTTATAGCACAATTTTGAGATTTTACAACACTCCTTTCTTAACAATTGAAATTTATTGTAATCACTTGACATTCTGAATCGCTTGAAATTTATATGAGCAATTTTCTTTTTATATGTTAATGTGATCAATTCGGGGCTAAACCAGTATGGAAAATTAGAATTTTATTATATCGAATGGGCACAAAATTTGCAATGGCATCATAAAGAATGAAATAAAATGTATTGAAATTATTGTTAATATATGTGTTTTTCAGAAAAGACCAGTCTTTTGAATTTAAGATATCAGAAATTTTAGGAAAATTTGCTTTATAAAAATTATAAGGATAAGTGTTGTTAATAAATGGAATAGTTATATCAAGAGGATGGTAGAGGTCTACAGGCAATAGTTCATCCAAGGATTTACATACGGTAGCAGTGGGCTCACTGCAAAGCACTAGATCAAGAAGACGACTATTTATATTAGTGATAGTGTTTAATTGTGGGATTGATAAGTAATTCGACATACCCAGAATCTTTCTCTCGCTGAGATTTGTAGTTGATAAATTAACACCAGATAATATATCAGCCAACAAACCCCAAATAGATGTATGTAAAAAGAACAATTTAAATTCATGCCACAATTACATAAAAAAAACAACAGAAAAGTTTCTCGTGACTAGTAAAAAAAAAATTATTTTACTGACTTTTTATATTTATTAAGCTCGCAAGTGAAAACGTGAATGAGGCAAGAAGTGTGTGCCAAGACTGAGTTGTTTGGCGGTCCGTTCTCTCTGCCTACCCCTGCGGGAAAACGGCGTGATGGTTAGTTAGTTAGTTAGTTAGTTAGCAAGTGAAAATGTCAACTTTTGTTTGTTCTCATTCATTCGAGATTTTGATTACATATTGATAGATATGATTACATATTGAATAAACATACCATCGATTTACGTTCGAACACATATTTACTGTAAGTAAAATAGAATTACGTTGGAACACAAATTTACTGTATGTAAAATAGAATTACGTTGGAATACAAATTTACAGTATGTAAAATAGAATGACGTTGGAACAAAAATTTACTGTATGTAAAATAGAATAACATTGGAACACAAATTTACTCTTTTAAATAGAATGTCGATCCGAAAAACGTATTTCTCCAACGTTATATTTTTTAATTTTAATTTCTATCTTTGTAGATTGGGCAAGATAATTTTATACTTTTAAGTAAGTAACATAAAAACCTTGAAATATTGAATTGTTTTATATCCCATATTTAATTATTGAAAACAAAAAAAAATAGCTCACTTCCGTCCTGGATAATTTTTTAAGCCTCTTGATTTTAACAAAATGAATAATATTGACATTGACGACAGGGCTAAGCTTAATAATAACTTTTTTCTATAGGAAAGCTCATAGATCAGAAATGCACCAAATAATTTGCAAGGCAGATATGAACATCACAAATTTAAATTAATACGAAGAGAATGCCAAAATTTTTATAAATCCCAACCAGGAATTATTAGATTCCTGGTCGAATAAAATTTTACACGCAAAACGCTTCAATTATCTCAACCAAACGTATGTTGAAAAATTTTCGTCAAACAAATGGTTATTGGAGAGTTGAGCGCAGAAATAAAAGGATTTATGCTTTCCATTCAGGATAGAGTAATTAATATTAAAAATTATAGGAAGCATATAATCAAAGATAAAAATCAAATTGATGACTAACATAATGATGTTTGACTAGATGATCATTTGTGGAAAAGTGTGTTGAAGGGTTTAGTTTTTCCTAAGATTTAACCTGGACATAAAGTTCTAGTTATCCGGTATTAGATGTTTACACCAAAATAACATAAAAGAATATGTGTTTTAATTTTTGACTAGATAAAGTTATATAATTATTATATATACTAATTTCGGTAGTCAGCGTATGTGTGATAGAATTGAAATTGTATTCCTGCGTAATGCGTCAAATCGGGTTAAAGGAACTCTCAATTTTTCAAATTGGAACTGATGAGTTTAAATCGTATAAGAGAAGCGATAAAGTAGATACCAAAATATTTTATTAGTTAGTTATTATTTTTTTGAAATAGTGCATTTTTTGTTGTTTTATTTAATGAATATAGCGAAGATACGTAAATGAGATAACGGGCGTGGGTCCACTATCTATTTAAATTTGATAATACGAATTGGTAAATTGTTAATATCATTTGGCGTTCTTCTATGTTTATGTTCTGTTCAAAAATTGAGTAATAAATAGAAATAATAAATTCATAACAGTGTCAAAGAAAAATGAGTTGTGTAATAAAATATTTTTTTTACTAAACCAGTTAAACATATATAATGTACAAGCAACAACAAACTAAAATCTCATAATTTTCTTCTTTTGAATAATGATGCAACAATCATCAACCATTTTACATTTCAGCGGCCTACTGGCCCCGGGTCCATAAGTTTTCATAGCGTTGAAACCAAAGGTAGCGCCAGCAACAAACATCGAATTGGAAGTTTTCTTGGTCAAATTATCTTCGGTATTGAAACGCCGAAGATTAAGAGGATCACAGCTCCTTGACGAACGCACATATCTGCGAAGTCGGGTCCTTAGAACTTCATGACTGAAGACCACACGGAGTCAACCTTGGATGCCGATAGCAAGGAATTGTCATCGAGTTTTCTGAAGATAATATATGCGATTTCTAAAGGCAATCTGCTTATCAAATCAGTAACATCAGCTACAACTCGAGTAACTCCCATCACACACAATAGCGAACAGAATGAATCCATCTGGTATTATTAGCAATGCAGTCGAGTAAAGTTTGTAAAATATTGATTGTTTTGGTTTTAGATTTCCAGGAAATTCAGTGATAATGAAAATTAAATAAATACTCATCCAAATTCTGCCTTTCAAAACTGTCAAAACTCCTGTCTTATAAATAAAATAATGGGAAAAAAGGAAGTAAGCGTTTTCCTACAAATAGACAGAATAAGCCAGGACGAAAAGAATAACTTGAAAATAAAATGGAGTTGTGAAAATTCACGTCCGTAACACGGTATTGCTAAAACCGAAGGACTACCACCAAATTTCCTGGAAATCTAAAACCAAACAAATCAAAATTTTACCAAATGTCAGGTCATTCGTTTTTGTAAAATACGAAATCATACAATTTATGAATATTCGCTTAATAATGTAAAATTGACAGCTGTCACTCAAATCAGGGACTTGGGTGTTATATTTGATGAACAGTTAACATTCAATCCGCATATAAATGAAATCACAAATAAAGCCCTTAAAATGCTTGGGTTTATATGTAGAACCGCATGTGACTTCAAGTCACTAGAATGTTTGAACACACTGTACACATCTTTAGTAAGAAGTCAAGTAGAGTATAATTCGCCTATTTGGTCCCCGTTTTATAAAGTACATTCCAACAATATTGAAAGGGTACAACACAAATTTTTAAGATTTATTAACTTTAAACTAAATATTCCAATCCAAAATATAAATTATATCCAACTCATGCATCAACTAAATTTGATTACGCTATCAGATAGGCGAATTATCTCCGACCTTGTTCTACTAAATAAAATTATTAATTATAGAATCGACAGCCCTGAAATTCTTGCCACAATAAAATTATTTGTACCTTCCAAAAATACGAGACAAAATTCCACCTTTTTCTGTAACAATTTCAAATCTAATTTTCATGCGCACATATCGTTAAATCGAATACAAAATTTTGGTAATAAATTTGGTAATGTTGTTGATATATTTAGAGATTCCGTAGCAGTGCTCAAACGAAATCTACATAAACACTTTGCTGAAATGTATGACTTCTCCACTCCATAGTAAAAAACCCATTTTTTAGCTTCTGTTTTTTCACTCTTTTCTTTTATGACTTTTTAACTTTAATATATATGTTTTAACTTTACAAATTAATATTGTAATTTAAATAACAATTCGAATATGATTTTAAGTCCCTATAAATGCTGATTAATTTCAATCCATTTATTTTTCTAAGTAAAAAAAGAAAAAAAAAACTGTTCTCCATAATGGTATTCTGTATTATTTGTAAAACATTTATGTACTACAGATATAATAACTATTTTATTTATATATGTACGTAAACTTTTCAATGTCACATAGTTAATGTAATAACACTTATAACAATGTATGTAAAAGCCCAATGGGCGTTTAAATAAATAAATAAAGAATGAAATAAAATGTATTGAAATTATTGTTAAAATATGTGTTTTCCAGAAAAGACCAGTCTTTTGAATTTAAGATATCAGAAATTTTAGGAAAATTTGCTTAAAAAAATTATAAGGATAAGTGTTGTTAATAAATGGAATAGTTATATCAAGAGGATGGTAGAGGTCTACAGGCAATAGTTCATCCAAGGATTTACATACGGTAGCAGTGGGCTCACTGCAAAACACTAGATCAAGATGACGACTATTTATATTAGTGATAGTGTTTAATTGTGGGATTGATAAGTAATTCAACATACCCAGAATCTCTCTCTCGCTGAGATTTGTAGTTGATAAATTAACACCAGATAATATATCAGCCAACAAACCCCAAATAGATGTATGTAAAAAGAACAATTTAAATTCATGCCACAATTACATAAAAAAACAACAGAAAAGTTACTCGTGACTAGTAAAAAAAAAATTATTTTACTGACTTTTTATATTTATTAAGCTCGCAAGTGAATACGTGAATGAGGCAAGAAGTGTGTGCCAAGACTGAGTTGTTTGGCGGTCCGTGCTCTCTGCCTACCCCTGCGGGGAAACGGCGTGATGGTTAGTTAGTTAGTTAGCAAGTGAAAATGTCAACTTTGGTTTGTTCTCATTCATTTGAGATTTTGATTACATATTGATAGATATGATTACATATTGTGATGTTTTGAATATCCACAAAAATAAACGATAAATAATAAACGAACGTGCTCTAAAAATTTTTTTTTTGTCTAGACTAGCAACATGGGATAGATTATAGGCCTTGAGTAAACAGATTCCCACGGGAAAGGAGAGATCGGAGGGCAGTCGAGTCTTGAACTTGGGTACGTCGACAGCTCCAAGAATTCAATACAAATCAGAAGTGTTGTGTGAGATTACAGTTAATTAGTGAATTCAGATGGTGTTAGAAAGCTTTGTTGGTTTTTGAATTAAAGTGAAAGATTATTGAACCGGTGTTTGTGTGAAGTGAAAGTGGTTCGACTCAGTGAGAATACAATTAATAATAATGACAATAATAATAATTGGATAATTTGTAGAGCGCCGTTTTGTGAAAAATCACCCCAGGGGCGCTAAGGGTTGGGCGATCGCGATTATAATATAAAATGTGTTAAATTAAACGTGATTTCGTAAATATGTAGTTCAAACTAAGTGACTTGTCTTAAAAACATGGAAATGATAAAAATAATGATTGCGTTTTAAAACAGAGTGAACATATAAAGGCAGGAAGTGTTTAATCGGGCTAGGTTATTGATTTGGCGAGATGGCATTCTATCCACGGAGACCGAAAACCAGAGAATCAAATAGATTATTAACTGTGGGTTCGAATCCTGACAGATTAGGGAGGTACAATTTTATTTACAGGAATATTTAATTACCCTTTTATAAGCGTAGGGAGGAGGTCGAAAATTAAAGTGATTTAGCTATATAGTGTAACCAGGTAAGCTTCACGCTGAGAATGAGAGGTGACTAACTGGGTGAGTTTTTTTATATTATTTATTAAATTCCAGAGGACCCCTTTTAAAAGACGGATACAACCGAGGTACAGGAACTAAGTTTACGACACCTGCCGCCCAAATAATGTTATCATTAAAAGGAATACCCTAGACGGATTGTCAATCAGCTGTGAGTGAGAGACAGGCCAATGACCTTTTCATATATAGGCCGAGAGGCGCGGTGTACAGTCAGTCAAAGGGGGAAGATTTGCTAGCGTATGACCTCCCGAATTGAAAGCGATCGGATGTAACCAGACGGAACAAAATGAAAACTTTTCTTCTGTTATTTGACTTTCTAATTTAATACTTTTCATCTATTGTTTGACTTTCTAAGTTACGAATTGGGATGCACAAAAACAAATCTAGAGGCAAAAGAGGGAGATGGTAATCTCCGAAATAAAACTACCAACCGAACAACTTTTCTCAACAGGTACCTTTCGAGAGGTAGGCAGCCTCTTTAAATTAAATGCAAAAATCAAACCAATTATCCGTTTATACCTACCTGAGAGGATAGGTATTCAGAAGAAGTTACCCATACCTAATACACGAGGATGCTAGTAACCTCATAAAATAATTACTAGAACCAAATATTAAAATACAGACAGTCCTCGTCCTAAATTTGGCATCTCGAGTAGACCTTACATATATCTCACATGATAATTGGCTGAATGGGTAGGCACACAACCTATCGCTAAAAAGCAGGCTAAATGTCGACAAGATTGTCGTGTGTTATCTATGTTATTGACCTAGAAGGGATGTAAATCCCCGACGACGAGGGAGTTACAACGTTTTCTAGAGGTGGCACGTAACTTAGGACCTTACGTGTCACATTTTCGCGACTAGATTCGTGACAAGGGATGTCATGGTTTTCCCCTTCTACACTCAGTAAAGTAGATTTCCTGGAGGTGTTTGAGGTTGGGGCAATTCTGAAATTGGTGATGAGACCTGGTTTTCTTTATTCTGGCGTGACGGTTGCCGATTTGGAACAAGGGGAGACCCGGCCGGTTGTGATATCCAGACACGCAGATATCGATCGCCTTGCTCAAATTATCATCCATCGGTTTTGTTTGGTAAAGAGGAGGAGCCAATCTTAGCTTGAAAAAAAATTCATTCCCTTTCCTCTCCTTCCCCTCCCAAAATATATACATGGATGGCGCCGACAACTAACACCATAAATTTATCTTATGTATATCACATATATAAAATCTAACACTTTATTATACTCACATAATCCTATGACAGGTAGACTCACGTAGCTAGTTTGAAGAGCAGGCGACTCAGAAAAATCAGGTTTATGAGATGGCTTTAAAACACAGCGGTAATGAATTCAACTCACTCTATCTCAAAAGAACCAAGGGATACCACACATACATAGATAACTAGGTTTCTAAACCGAGAAACAAAAAACCAACACAACGTTCGGTGAAGCCTTTTTATACTGATCCGTCACGTGAAATGAGTACGTTCAAGGTCGTACGTCACGTAGACAAACTAGGATGTACACACTTGAAGGGGTGTGTAATAAAGAGAGAGGCAAGGGATTGAAAGACGGCAGGGAGGACCTTCCTACCCCGGATATATACATAACCAAAGCCTTATGGAAAAGTTACCTATGGGACTTAAAGAAAATTTATCGTAGAAAGAAGAGAAGAAAAAGTTGAAGTAAGAAAGGGCAGATCACTACAATATTGAATAAACATACCATCGATTTACGTTCGAACACATATTTACTGTAAGTAAAATAGAATTACGTTGGAACACAAATTTACTGTATGTAAAATAGAATTACGTTGGAATACAAATTTACAGTATGTAAAATAGAATGACGTTGGAACAAAAATTTACTGTATGTAAAATAGAATAACATTGGAACACAAATTTACTCTTTTAAATAGAATGTCGATCCGAAAAACGTATTTCTCCAACGTTATATTTTTTAATTTTAATTTCTATCTTTGTAGATTGGGCAAGATAATTTTATACTTTTAAGTAAGCAACATAAAAAACCTTGAAATCTTGAATTATTTAATATCCCATATTTAATTATTGAAATCAAAAAAATAGCTCACTTCCGTCCTGGATAATTTTTTAAGCCTCTTGATTTTAACAAAATGAATAATATTGACATTGACGACAGGGCTAAGCTTAATAATAACTTTTTTCTATAGCAAAGCTCATAGATCAGAAATGCACAAAATAATTTGCAAGGCAAATATAAACATTACAAATTTAAATTTATACGACGAGAATGCCAACATTTTTATAAATCCCAAAATTTTACACGCAAAACACTTCAATTATCTCAACCAAACGTATGTTGACAAATTTTCGTCAAACAAATGGTTGAGTATTGGAGAGTTGAGCGCAGAAATAAAAGGATTTATGCTTTCCATTCAGGATAAAGTCATTAATACTAAAAATTATAAGAAACATATAATCAAAGATACAAATCAAATTGATGACTTACGTAATTATGTTTGACTAGATGATCATTTGTGGAAAAGTGTGTTGAAGGGTTTAGTTTTTCCTAAGATTTAACCTGGACATAAAGTTCTAGTTATCCAGTATTAGATGGCTACACCAAAATAACATAAAAGAATTTGTGTTTTTAATTTTTGACTAGATGAAGTTATATAATTATTTATAAATATTATATATACTGATTTCGGTAGTCAGCGTATGTGTGAGAGAATTGAAATTGTATTCCTGCGTAATGCGTCAAATCGGGTTAAACGAATTTTCCAAATTGGAACTGATGAGTTTAAATCGTATAAGTGAAGCGATAAAGTAGATATTAAAATATTTTATTGGTTAGTTATTATTTTTTTGAAGTAGTGCATTTTTTTTATTTTTTATTTAATTAATATAGCGAAGATACGTAAATGAGATAACGGGCGTGGGTCCACTATCTTTTTAAATTTGAAAATACGTATTGGTAAATTGTAAATATCATTTGGCGTTCTTCTATGTTTATGTTCTGTTCAAAAATTAAGTTTAAATAGATATAATAAATTCATAACAGTGTCAAAGAAAAAAAAGTTGTGTTATAAAATAAATATATTTTTTATTAAACCAGTTTAACATATATAATGTACAAGCAACAACAAACTAAAATCTCATAATTTTCTTCTTTTGAATAATGATGCAACAATCATCAACCATTTTACGTTTTAGCGGCCTACTGGCCCCGGGTCCAAAAGTTTTCATAGCGTTGAAACCAAATGTAGCGCCCGCAACAAACATCGAATTGGAAGTTTTTTTGGCCAAATTATCTTCGGTATTGAAACGCCGAAGATTAAGAGGATCACAGATCCTTGACGAACGCACATATCTGCGAAGTCGGGTCCTTAGAACTTTATCTCCCTTGATAACTGAAGACCACACGGGGTCAACCTTGGATGCCGATAGCAAGGAATTGTCATCAAGTTTTCTGAAGATAATAAATGCGATTTCTAAAGGCAATCTGCTTATCAAATCAGTAAAATCAGCTACAACTCGAGTAACTCCCATCACACACAATAGCGAACAGAATGAATCCATCTGGTATTATTAGCAATGCAGTCGAGTAAAGTTTGTAAAATATTGATTGTTTTGGTTTTAGAATTCCAGGAAATTCAGTGGTAGTCCGTTGGTTTTGGTAATACCGTGTTGCGGAGTTGCATTTTCTTTGAGCTTTTTTTTTAATTATTTTTTTTGTTCTTGGCATATTCTGTCAACTTGTAGGTAATCGCTTGCTTCCTCTTTTCCCATTGTTTTATTTTCAACAACAAGAAATATAATCACTTTTTATTTAATTATAGTGACAATATAAAACATTGTTCATGCAAAATATTGTGGTGAATTTAAGTATAGTAAATGGTTTATTTATTGTTTTTGTGTTTAATTCGTAGAACTCCATTTAATTTTTTTTATAAATTTAATTTAGATTAAATTTGATAATATTATTATTAAGTTCTGCAAGTGTTTTATTAACTAGATTCTCAACTAGATTCAAAGAACATATACGATGTTATAATAATAAAAACACATCCTCAAAATTCGCAGAACATCTCTTGGTGAATAATCATACCCCACTTAACAACAATGGTCCTAAACCATTGCATATAGAAAAAAATTGCATTAGATTAAATTTACTTGAACAATTAGAAATCAATAAACGAACGAATGACCCAAATTTAACACTAATTAATAAAGTACGGAAAATAATTTACTCACCACTTCTCAGTATTTTCACAAAACCCAAGCAGTATAATGCACCCAAATAATTCATAGCAATAAAGTCATTAGTAAATAATAAAGAACTCATTACCATTTACTGAGGGGAAAACAAAGATTGGTTTAACCAACAATAGATCATGTCATCGGTGTAACCAGTAATAAATCAATGTATGCACCTTCAATATTTACAGTTGTGTACTATTAAGTTGCTGCGTCCCTGTATACAGTACGTCCAAAAACAAGTAGAAAAAGCGACCCGTTCTCAAGAAGCCAACATCCAATGTGAACGTGTGTTCCGCTCGTGCCAAGTTACGCGCATGTGCACCGGTGCACCTAGTATTAATGCTGTTAGTTCTTCAAAGCAGGCTCCATAAAAATACCAATTCCATTAAAGACCCTATCAACTTCAGTGAAATTTAAATGAAATACTTTGCTAAGAACTACGAACGTTGTCTTCATTATGCATGATTGCAAGAACTTAATGAAATCTAGATTGTAGTGTCTTGGATAAACATATCAACTTTTATATTTACTGTGTGACATCTATTGACTTTTTCTAAAAGTAAAGCCCCTGCAAGGCTGAGGTCCTGGGTTCAATTCCTGGATGCAACCGAATCTTTTTCTGATTTTCTGTTTCACGTTTGTCATTTGAGAACGGTTAATATTGTAAAGATATTGTTCGTCTCGAAAAAATAGATTATTTGTGGTGCCAAACGAAATTATTTTACCGGCGTACTTATTTTAAATAAATACGAAAATATTTTTCGTGGCAACTTTTCGGATGGTAACTATTATATCGAGGCAAATAAAAACATGTATTCTCTTTATCTGTCCTATTCACTAATAATCTTTTTCACAATACATGAATCTACCATCACAGCCAACGCTTTTCTTTTGTCACCCTCACAGACATAGGAATTAATAGACGAGAAGATAAAGGCGAGGGGTAAAATCAACTGTTGAAGAACGAAGGGAGTGAAGATGACTGTGATTCGTCAATAAATCAATCTGACAGTAAATAGGCATCTCGCATTATAATATCACCATTTACTTCTTAAAAGTAAAATCTGCTTTGAATGAATAGACATTTTTACATGGGAGCGCAAATTACTCGCCACGTTATGAACAAATTTGCGAAGTCCAAATTCGGCAAAGTAAGGCAGCTTCTATATTCAGAGTCGTAGTTAGTTTCAGAGTATTTAGTTAAGACACTTTTATAAATGTTCATAATTTACTTCCCAGCAACCAACCAGCTTTGTGTTTCGCGTCCAGACGTTTCTCGATGTGATAGTAACAACTGATTCATATTATACGATGTGAATATGCTTAAAATAAAATAAAATAATGCTTATATATGGAATGTAATACGACAATTGGGTTTATTCTCTTTTTTCGCATCTATTTTTACCAGTTTTCATAGTACAAGTAAACATTTTGCCGTGTTATTTCGTAAAATGAACCGATGATGCCTCGACCATAGTTCGCACAAGAATGATGACGTCACGTTTTCAAATATCACTTGAGGCCGTACGCGAGCCCAGCCGGCTCAATGGAACCGGTATGGGGAGTGGGGATAATACGCTTTTAATCACTTAGGGCAGGTCTACTAATATTCATATGTCTATGGTCACCCCTTCCGTCCTGCCTCCGGTGACCTGAGGCTCACTTCATTCCCTAGGGTCTTTGGGAGTATCTCCCCCCCCCTCCCCCCATTTACATTTCTTCGAGGGTACTCTCGGAAAACTGGCTAAGGGACGCGGGTGCTTGGAATCGTTGTGGCCAGGCCGCTTGCCACGCTCATTCTTGCCGGGACCGCCCCGTGATAGTGGGGTAAACTGCCCTCGATACGCGGCTTGTATATTTTTATGTTTCAATCATACTTCCACTTATAAAATTTGTGCTCCTTATTTATTATTTAATTTTAGATGCCAAACCACCAGGCGAACACATTTCATATGTGTTCTTATTTTGTGTTACTATTAATGTAAGTATGCATACATTATTTCGTACTAACAATCATGCATGCAGGGACATTGGAGGGTCTAGATTCATTTTAAAATAAATGTAGCTTCTTTTTACAAAATTAGAGTCCTGACGTGTGCGGCTAAGGAGGTTAAACAATCAGTTTCCTCACACAGCCGTCGGGAAAGGGTGGGTCCCCTCCAATGTCTATGGTCACCCTTAAAAAATAATCGAGCATGATCAAATAAAAAGAAAAACTAATTTTGGGAGGTGGGTACGAGACTTCCGTCGCGGCAACCATTTTCCAAATGGTTCGCTTCATTTGGTGAGTTAGCGGAGGTGGCCGAGTTCGTGGGGTGAAGTTTGTTAATGTCTTGGCGGCGGATGCTTCTGCCCATCAAGTGTGGCGGGCCGGATCGGGAGTGTACGTTTGTGTTAGACCCTTTGAGCGCTCCAGCTGGACTCTTTCTACCCATCGCCTTTCACTGCAGTCTGAGGGATGGATTCATACGTCTGTGAATCCTGGACACACTGACCCACATAACTTCTTCTCCTTTATTTCATTAAAAGGCTCTCCACACAGCATCCCCAATATATAGGCGCTGAGGGAAATTATTTTCACTAGAGCCTCCTGTGTGGAGAAAACAAAATGGACACCCCAATAGATCACACAACAAAAAAACAATTATTGAAGTAATCAATAGGTAGGTACTTATGGTCAAAATAAACAAAGAAGTTCCAAAACCAATCATTATTATTGAACTCAATTAATACCTTTCTGTTTTTTCCGGTCAGTAGGTATAAGCTGTCAATCAATTAGAATTATTTACAATCATATAAACAGGTAACGATCATTACCGTTTTACATTAATTTTTTTAATGTACAAACGGATATTAGTGTTATCAGTCGTAAATTGTAACTGAAGGTTTGAGGCATTCGATTCGATTTTTTGTGAAATTTGTAATAAAAGTAACAATAATTTGTGTAGCGCCGTTTTTGTTAAAAAATGAACTCAAGAGCTCTGTATAATTCAATTTTCTTTTCCGATTTTATATTCGGGTATAAATCTTCCCCATAGGAAAAACTTAACCCTTCCACACACTTTTCCACAAATGATCATCTAGTCAATCAACATTATGCAAGTGCATTATGTAAGCAAAATAAATACAAAACAATACAAGAACAACCCGTCAACTCACCAGAGATCAAATGGGAAAATAATTCACCGACTCCCGATATTTTCATATCAGAGGGTTTGGCTCGGTAGAACTTCTAACAGGGCCTATAAATCCTACTGATCCCTCAACATAAATATTTGAAAATATGTATGATTTTATTATTTCAAAACAGATTTAGAAAACATATTAAATGGCAGGTCACGTCAGATAAATACACTTTTATCAGAATTAACGGCGTATGAGACATTTACATATATGAAAGTTATAAAAACTATAGCAGACTTAAGGTCATGCGATGACCAGTGTTTTTTTTATATAGTTTCCTCTGCGTGCAGTTTTATCTTTTATAAGCATAAACTTTTTAATATAATGTGTTTTTCGGAAGTGACTTGCCAGGTAAGTATGTTTTGGTATCTTTTCTAAATAACAAATGTAGATCCTAGGAAATAAATTGTACAGCGCCCTTGAGGTGATTTTTCAAAACTGTTATGCAGTGATGTATAATCAGTACAGATTAAGCACATTTAAAACATCAGCTAACATTGCATGCGAGTTACCAATGGATGAGGAGTTGTTGGATAAAGCCTCAGCAAATGATTTTTCGACAGGCGGGAATAGTTTAGAAGCCTGCAGAAAAGACAAGTTCTGAGAGGCTATAGAAATTTGAATATTTTTTTGGCAAGATTATTCTGGCCAAAAATTGTTGATAGCTGTATGTGAGCCTGAGCAGTTAAAACATTAAGGTAAGGAGGAAGAAGGACATTGGTCAGCTGCGTGGTTTTCTCCACATTTTAAACATCTGGGTTGAGATCTGCATGCAGCTTTGGTATGACCAAAACGGCAGCAATTGAAACACTGAGTGGTGGGATAAGTATACATTTCAACTGGTAATGAGTTGAAGAATAAATATATATGGGAGGGAAGAGATTGACCTTCAAAAGTGATAACGACAGATTGGGAGGGCTTCCAGAAAATTATACCCTCAGAAGAGTCCTTGTAATTTAGCCTCCTGGCTTTTATGGGATTGCCAATGTGTTGGGGGGTTGAAAGCAAAGACAGAATTTCTTTGATGGACAGATCGGTCGAGATTCCTCTGACCAGGAGTCCTCTGCGAGTGACATTGAAAGTAGGGATATATGCCTTAAACTTTGAATTAGATGAAATGAAGATATTTTTGATGAAACTGTTGGCAGCTGACCCTGAGAGGAATTCGACGGAGATTCGGAAGCGACCCTCGGCTTTTACACCTCCAGGCTTGATTGAAAGATTCTTGCTATTTGATAGAAATTTGCCAAATTCAAGAGGGTGGATGGTTTTTCCTTTTTCAGTTTTTTTGGCGTATACTATGAATGGGCCACGGGAATGAGGAGAATTAAAGTTTGTTGGAGGAAGTTGAAAAAGTGCTGGTGGGACTGTGAAGTCAAAGGCGAGTCAAGTTTCATTGGGGAAGAAGGAGTAAATTTCTTTTTTTTGGTAGAAGTCAAAATGACAGAATCGCTGTAAGAAATTTCTACATTTTCCCCGTCTGGGGGGTCCGGAGATGGATCTGGGGGCTTTGTAGGGTGTCCAGGAGGGAAATCTTCCTCCATTATTCACAACAGTAAACAACTACAACAATAGTATGGAAAATGACAGAAGTAAATTTTTTTATAAATATCTGGAAATCAGCAGCGAAAAGTGACTCCTGGAAGATCAAGAGGAAGAAAAAACCTCAAGGCACAACACACTACACTTTTTTCCTAGAAAACAAAAAAAAAAATTTAGATACAGCAAAAAAACAGCTGATGACAGCCAAATGTTATTGTTGCAATCTTTCATTCAATTTCAAATCAATTATCAATATTTTCAGCCGAGTGCATTGCAATAATAGAATCTCTCAAATATATAATCAAAAATAATTTTGAACATTCCCTCGTTCTCTCTGACTCTCTCAGTTCCCTCCAAAAACTTAAATCCAGCCCTCTTCTTCATCCTGGTGATCACTTTGAATGCCTTATTCGAGAGATGATAGCCTCCATTCAAAGCTCTGGTAAAACTGTAACAACTCTGATTTAGAAGTGGGAACTTTAGATCACATATTTTTTGGTTGTCCCTCGCTAAATAAATATCCTCTCTTCTATCAAGCCTTATCTAAAATTGTCTCCCCTCCATTCAACATGTCATCTCTTCTAAGTCTGAACTCGACTCCAATTTTCATTATAATTTTGAAATTTGCCTATTTAAATAAAATTAATATTTAAATTCACCTTTCATTTCTCAATAATTTTAAATAATGGCCAAGAACACCCTTGAAGGGTGGAAGCCAGAAATAATGGAAAAAAAATGTCACATCTAAAGACGTTCGTGTGGAGCGAGAGAATAGCCAGTGTGTAGCCAGATTGTCTCGCTACACAACCCTTCTCCAGCAGCTCGCAGAGGGCTTCGTTAGAAGGAATAGCTCGGGGACGAACGTCTTTAGATGTGACACTTCAAAAAAAATAAAAATTAGTAATTTGTGAAGTAGATATAATATATTTATAATGGTGTCGAAGAAAAAAGAGTATTGTTATGTAAAATATTTTTTTTATTAAACTAGTTAACATAAAACAAGCTACAACAAACAATTTAAAATCTTATCAATTTCTTCTTTTGAATTATGGTGGGATAGTCGTCAATCATTTTTCGTTTCAGAGGCCTACTGGCCTCGGTACGAGAAATTTTCATAGCGTTGAAACCAAAGGTAGCGCCAGCAACAAACATTGAGTTGGAAGTTTTCTTGGCCAAATTTTCCTCGGTATTGAAACGCTGAAGATTAAGAGGATCACAGGTCCTTGACGAACGCACATATCTGCGAAGTCGGGTCCTTAGAACTTTATCTCCCTTGATAACTGAAGACCACACAGGGTCAACCTTGGATGCCGATAGCAAGGATTTGTCATCAAGTTTTCTGAAGATAATAGATGCGATTTCTAAAGGCAATCTGCTTATCAAATCAGTAACATCAGCTACAACTCGCGTAACTCCCATCACACACAATAGCGAATAGAATGAATCCATATCTGGTATTATTAGCAATGCAGTCGAATAGAGTTGGTAAAATTTTGATTTGTTTGGTTTTAGATTTCCAGGAAATTTGGTGGTAGTCCTTCAGTTTTGGCAATACCGTGTTGCGGACGTGCATTTTCACAACTCAATTTTTTTTCAAGTTATTTTTTTCGTCTTGGCTTATTCGGTCTATTTGTAGGAAAACGCTTACTTCATTTTTCCCATTGTTTTATTTTCAAGACAGTAGTTATAATTTTGTATTATTTGGACAACTTTTTATTTAATTTAAGCGACTATATTGTACATACAAAATATTTTGGTGAATTTAAGTATAGTGGTATTGGTGGTTAAGTATAGTATATGGTAAGTTAGTCCTACATCTCGGAAAAATGAATGGTTTGTGTCTACGCGCTCTTGCGAAGTTATCAGGGACGTATAATAAATTTTATTCAAAATTTCTGGATTGTTGATGTGACCGTTCAACAAGTTATAGGCCATCATCAGCAACGCAGCTTTCCGCCTGTTGACAAGACTATCGATTTTATATTATTTATTCCATAGGACCAGGAAGACTCAACGTCATCCCCAGTGCTGGACACCATCTACAAGTCTCGTCTCCACCAACGCGGTGTCAAGTCACCGACTTCATCGCTTCGACCACTCCATTACCGTCTTCTGCGCTTACATCTGGTGACGATCTTCGACATGGAGGAATAATCATCGCAATATTACACTGACTCAATAAACACTGTGATTACTACAACCTCTTTCAATCGTCTTACTACTCGGAGGTATTTTATGCTTTGTGACTTTTTCTATAACTGGTTAGTGACATTGACCATTATTTCTATGGCATTCATGTGGAGGTCATCAAAAATGTTATCTATTTAATATTTGTAAGTATAGTGTTTATACAAGTTATTATTGGCTTGGCTTCGTTCATAGAATAACCTCTGACTTTAAACATATAAGTACCCTTAAAACTCTTTACTGCTCGTTAGTTCGCCCTCACCTTGAATACGCTAGTGTTATTTGGTCTCCTTTCTATGCTGTCCACATCTGTCACATAGAATCCGTACAACATCGCTTCCTACGAGGAATCGCTTGGAGGTTGGGTCTTGAAAGAGGAGAGTACTCATATGATGAAGTTGAACAAACAATAAACATATCTTCTTTGGAGAAACGTAGAAGGGACACTGATCTGATTTGCATATTCAAGATTATCAATGGTATTACAGACTCACCTGCTTTGTTGCAACTTATCCAATTCAACATCCCTTCCCGTAGACTCCGAAATAATGAATTGCTGTTCGTCAATCAACATTCTACCAATTATGGATACCATTCTCCTTTGTCCAGAATGTCGAGACTTGTCAACTCACTGTCAAGTAAAAGCATTGAATTTTGTGGTATATGCCTAAATGACTTTCGACAGTCAATACGCAATGTCTAATTTCTAATGCCCTTTGAACCATCTTCATGCTTTGACTTATTATTATCTCCCATTCTTACTTTTATATTATTATTGTCATTGTTATTGTCTTCGCTCCTCATTTATATATGCTCTCCTTTCACTGTCATCTCTGTTTATAAAACTTATTCGTGTAATTAATATGTTGTTAATGGACTATTTGTCCGTAAATAAATAAATAAATAAATAAATAAATAAATAAATAAATAAATAAATATATAGACAACAAATAGAATTGGTCCCATTACACTTATTGGGGGACTCCATTGTATAATGGCATTAGGTTACTCATTTGTATGCCAATCTGTAATTGTTGTTCTCGCTCTGTTATCAAAAGGTTCATTGTCATTTCGGCCATTCCTGTTTTTTTAGCTTGGACAGTAATATTTGACTGTCTACTGTGTCAAAAACTTTCTGGAGATCAATAAAGCACCGGAAGAGTCCATCCTTTTTCTTTAGAATCAATCATTTTTGTTTTTTATTATATTCATTGAAATCGTTGTAATTTTGTTGACTTAATATTTTGATATAAGATTGCAAATTATTAAATGGATAGCCTTTAAATATTAATCTTTATTCACCTTCCTACCATCAGATGAAAGTTATCTAGCATGTTTTATTGTGACAATCATGCTACGGTTTCAGTCTACAATTCTGTTATAGATTAAAAGGTAAATAAATTGCGCACTTGAAGTGAAATGATACTCAACTGCGCTATATAAATGCTAAGCTATTATTATTATTACACAACGTTGGTAACTCGTATGCAATGTTAGCTGATGTTTTAAATGTGCCTTATCTGTACTGATCATACATCACTGCATAACAGATTTTTGTTGTTGTTTGTTCTTTATTTATTTTTATAAAATTGTACTGATGTGTATTCCTTATTCTTGTTAATAAAATAAAATCTTACAATTATATTTTTTTGACATATTGTACTATGACTGGCAATAACTTTCATGTATTTAAATGGCATTTATGCCATAAATTATAAATATATGAAAAACACTAGTAATGAAGGGTAAAATAAAAATAATGTAAAATCATGTAATTTCAGGTGTGTTTAATATAGTGCTCTCTACGTTCGAAGTCGTATCTTCTCCAAGCTTAAAAATCATGATAAAAGTGTGTTTATCTGACGTGACCACCATTTAATTTGTTTTCTGAATCTGTTTTGAAATAATAAAATTATATATAATTTATATATATATATATAAATTATACAGCGCCCTTGAGTTATTTTTTAACAAAAATGGCGCCACACAAATTATTATTATTTTTATTACAAATTTCACTTAAAATCGAATCGAATTCTGCAAAACCTTCAGTTACAATTTACGACTGATAACACTAAAATCCGTTTGTACATTAAAAAAATATCTGTTAAACGGAAATGATCGTTACCTGTTTCTATGAATGCAAATAATTCTAATTGATTGACAGCTTATACCTACTGACCGGAAAAATCAGAAATATATTATTTGAGCTCAATAATAATGAGTGGTTTTGGAATTTCTATGTTTATTATGATGGTAAGTACCTACCTTTTGATTACTTTTATAATTGTTTTGTCGTTGTGTGATCTATTGGGGTGTCCATTTTTTTTCCACACAGGACGATGTGGTGCAATTAATTTCCCTCAGGGCCTATATATTGGGGATGCTGTGTGGAGAGTCTTTTAAGGAAATAAAGGAGAAAAGTTATGGGGGTCAGTGTGTCCAGGATTCACAGGTGTATGAATCCATCCCTCCCACTGCGGTGCGAGGTGGTGGTTAGAGAGAGCCCGGCTGGAGAGGTCATAAGGTTTCCCTCAATCGTCCACTCCCGATCCGGCCCGCCACACTTGATGGGCAGACGCAACCGCCAGGAAATTTCAGGAACAAACTTCACCCCATGAACTCGGGCACCCTCGCTAACCCACCAAACGAAGCGAACCATTTTGCAAATGGTTGCCGCAACGGCAGTCTTGTACCCACCTCCCAAAATTAGTTTATCTTTTTATTTAATTATGTTCGATTATTTTTAAAGGTGACAAAAGAAAATAATTGATAGTGGTGATAGATTAATGTATTGTGAAAAAGATTATTGATGAATAGCAAAGATAAAGAGAATACATGTTTTTATTTTCCTCGGTATTATAGTGAAAATCCGGAAAGTTGCCACGAAAAATATTTTTGTATATATTTAAATTAAGTACGCCGGTCAAATAATTTCGTTTGGCACCACTTATAATCATTACAAACATTTATACAGAACGGCCGACGGCAACAGTAGGTAGGCGAGATCGCAAGTAATCCGGAGACACTCGCTCAGTCTGGGTCCTACTGGAACTTTCGTTGGCGCTGCTATTATTCCTAGGCAACAGGCTAGAACCTTCTAGTGAGTTGGCGTAATGTGCCAGACCAACTCGCAACGTATTGTCGTAGGTAGCTCTAAGCGTTGCGAGTAGGTAGTTCACTATCAAATAGATAGTAAGGTCGTGTTATTTACAATTAGCGAGACAATCTGGATTATTCTCTCGCTTCAGTATATTTGCAGCACGTTCCAGAGTGCAAGATACCTTACCATCAGCCAACAAACCCCTATTGGGGATGCCATGTCTGGCTCCTGAACTAGTGTGAGTTATCACATAAAAACCTCAATATGATCAACTTCTAGAAAACAATTTTTTTTACTACATCCTCTATTTTCGATCTAGTTACGTCATCTCTTTGGCTGACTAATAGACAATTTAAAGAAACAAAAAAGTCAAGTTTGACCAAGTATTGAACCTTCCTCCCCTGTTTGGAGTCAACTGCGCTAAAATTTGAACCAAACATCGATTGGGTTCGACCGATATTTATTTCGTTTATTATGTGATGTAAAGTCATCCGATTTCAAAGAAATTTGTATAGGTCCGCATGTGTACGTGATTGCTACCATGATAGAATGCATCATGTCATCTACAATGAGTTTACATGCTGAATTTCAGCTTGAAAGCACAAAAACGGCGCTATATAAATTTTCAAATATTATTATTGATCAGATATCGGTAAATGGATTAATTTTAGCTTCCAAAATTTGCATTCATTCATTACCGAAAACAAATGTAAAAATCAAATAGATGTATATTTAAAATCTAAAAGAACAATTTAAATTCATGCCAGAATTATAAAAAGAAACAACAGAAAAGTTCCTCGTGACTAGTAAAAAAAAACTCTTTTACTGACTTTTTATATTTATCAAACTCGCAAGTGAACTATATTGACAGAATGAGATTTTGATTACATATTTATATTTACTTATTTATTTATACAGGGTTTTTAGAGACGATCTCACTTACATGAGAACAATCCGGTAATAAAAACTAAGTTAATATACAAATAGTACAACAATTACTAAAATCTACTCACCCATAGGACACATTAATTTTCATATACCTAAATAAAGATTAAAATATAAAACAAATAAAAACAAAAATTCAAAATTAAAAATATATATGAACCACAAATATTACAGAAAAGTAAGAGACGCAAATAATACAAAATTTAATCAGTGCAACATATTTTTTAACAATGGCAGAATTTTTTTTCTGAATCCATATAAATTATCGACGAAAATATCTACTTCAGCACACTCAATCTAATAATAATAATAATACAGTTGACACATTTGGGTCAGAGGGCTAAAATAGGCAATATTATTTTTGAAAATATTCAGGTGAAAAATGCTTTGGTGTCTTAAACAATGGGAATTGGGGACATTATTTCAATATTGCTATGACATAATGAGGTATCAAGATGGCAGTGGATAATTTTATGGAATCATATTAGGTCAGTCAATTGCCTTCTTATTTTAAGAGTTTTAATCTTAAAGTATTCATTTATTATTCGTGCGTCGTATTTTTTATTTTTTATTTATTTATTTATTTTTTTCATTTTTTATTTTTATTAAATTTAATATAATTAAATTTAATACAATATAAGATATGGGTAGTCCCACAAAGCTGTGACAATCAGCTTGTCTGTAGGTTCTACCATTTAATGTTATAACATAATACACATTAGCTTAAGTTTAAATATTCATACCAAATATAATGTTTAGGATAGATAAACGTTTTGTTCATTTATTAACCACTTTTTTGTCAGTTTAGGGCAGGGTTCCTCATTATTTTTCAAGTTAAAGTTTTCGTTAAATTTGTTATAAATCACAGGTATCAAATAGTCAAGTGTTCTGCTACCATACTTATTTGATATTAGTGGAATTTTTAGGACTTTTTTTTCAGTAAATCTTGTTTTGTGACTATGCACCAATGGCTTTTTGTACGCATTTTCTCCCGCATTATACATAATTATAATAAACCAGAGAAGCCCTTTAATTGGGAGTAGGCCCTCAGAGCCATACAGTAATTTTAAGTTGTTTCTTTGTTTGTAAATGCTAGGTTTAACATTTTTTTTAATTATAGCAGTTTGTAGATTTTGAATGAATTTAATATTAATATTACTCGAGTGTCCCCAAGTTCGAATTCCATATCTAAGTATTCTATGATCTAAGATGTTCATGTATTCCACATTTGAAATATATTTTTTTTATTTAATATTTGTATGTTTTTTACAATAAATATACAATTATACATATTATACAGTGTTATAAAGGTAAATAATAATAGCTTTTCCTCACCATAAAGAGACGAGGCTCTTGTGTTTGGTGAGTGAATCCTAGCTCAATTATATGGTATCATGTAAGTAAGTAAATAATATATATGCAAAACCAAAGGGATAAGTAAGAAATAGGCAAGATTTATCAATAATACAGTTTCAAGATTTGAAGGAAATAATAATAAGAGTAAGATATGGACTTTTATAGTAGTTTTAGGTAATTTTTTAATTTTATTTTAAATTCCTGAATATCTTCAATATTTTTTAGATATAATGGAAGGATGTAAAAATATGTTATACCTAGATAGAGATGGGTATTTTGTGTGTTCTTTGTATTAAGTTTTGGGATTTTGATAGTTTTTTGATATCTTGCTGATGAATTGAATTGTAAGTTATTTAACTGTATTTCTTTATAAATTTGTAGAATTGAATATTTTCTATATATATTGTCTATTGTGGGTACATTGAATATTGAAAAGAGAATTTCAGTAGAAAATTTGGATGGTTTTTTCAATATTACTTTAATTATCAATCTTTGAACTATTTTAAGTGGATTTAATATATTGTTATAAGTTCCTCCCCAGCCAATAATACCATATTGTAATATAGATTGTACAATTGCATAGTACACTCTTTTTAGGTTTTCTAGTCTAAGAATATTTCTAAGTCTTATAAATATATAAATACATTTTCTAATTCTTTTGACAAGTTCACAAATTTGTTTTTTCCATTTAAAATGTTGATCTATATATATATCAAGATATTTAATTTCAGAAGTTAGACTAAGTATAGAACATTCTTGATTGCAATTAGTTCTGTTACATTTAAGTTGATGTATTATAATTTTTAATTCTTGTATTGATTTAAATTTGTTGATAGAGAATGGGATACATTTTGTTTTTTCAGTATTTAATGAGAGGAGGTTTTTATCGAACCAATTTTTCAGTATATTAATATCAGTATTTGCTAAGTTATTAACATTATTCCAATCAGTACCTTCAATTATTATGACAGTGTCATCAGCATAAGATATTATTTTTCCATTTAATCTTTGATTGAATATGTCATTTACATAAATGATAAACAGTAACGGTCCCAGGACTGTACCTTGAGGTATGCCGAAGTGACTTGTTTTTTGTTGACTAAGTACATCGTTGATTTTTACGACTTGAAGGCGTTTGAAAGGGTAGCTTTTTATCCATTCTATAGCTGTACCACTTAATCCGATGTTTCTTAATTTACTTATAAGTTTGTCGTGTGATATGCTATCAAAAGCTTTTTTAAGATCTATGAAATTTCCAATGCATTTTAATGATTTATCTAATGAATTATGAATAAGACTAGTTAATTTTGCAATTGCATCCTGAGTGCTTCTACCTTCCATAAAACCGAACTGATTTTCATTAATTAATTTATTACATTTTACAAATTGGTTTATCCTTTTTTTAACTATCTTTTCAAAAATTTTTGCAATGTTCGAGATTACTGATATGGGTCGGTAATTGCTAACTTCTTCTGGGTTACCAGATTTAAATATTGGAGTAATGGTAGTTTGTTTGTAGATTGATGGAAACACTCCGCTTAGGAAACTTACATTTATTATGTGTTTTAACGGTTTAGAAATTTGATTTTTAATATTTTTTAAAATATTAACTGTTATTCCATCAAAATCCGGGGCAGAACCTCCTTGGATACCGTTTATAATTGATATTATTTCGTTCTCTGTGGTGACTTGGAATGTTGCTATATTATTGTCAGTATCAATACTACAGTCTGGAAATGTTATATTTGGGTCAGTATGAATGAGATTGGCAAGATTTTCACCTACATTCGCAAAGAAGGTGTTAAATATGTTTGCAGCTTTTGAGGGATTTTCTTTACAACATGTTTTCATGTTGTCATGAAATATAGTAGCGATGTCGTTATTCTTGTTTTTTTTCTTGTCAATTATTTCATTTATAACTGTCCACACTCTTTTACTATCATTTTCAGCCTGATTCAACTTTTGTTTATAATACTTTTGTTTTGTGTTTTTTATAATATATGAGAGTTTGTTTTTAAATGCTTTAAAATGATTTAGTAATTTTTTTATTATTTGGTTGTTGAGTAGTTAATTTGTAAAGAGCTTGCTTATGTCGTACAGATACTACTAAACCATGAGTAATCCATGGTTTTATAGGTTTCAAGTTCGAAACTTTGGATTTGGTTATTATATTATTATTTGTCGAGTCATTTATGCATTTAGATATTTATTCTTCAAACATTTTACAACATATATTGACATCATTACATTGTAATAATTTATTCCAATTTTCTGATTCTAATTGGTGTTTTAATGTATCCATATTAAGTACTTTTTTTGAGTAATTATTTTGTTTAAATAATGGCAAAGTTGGATTGCTTAATTTATAGTTAAAAATACATGAATAATGATCAGTGATAGTTGTATGAATGACAGCTGATTTTATATTTTGGATATCAGGAATATTTGTAAAAATGTGATCTAAGCATGAGGGGCGTTGACCTTTAACATTTCTAGTATAAGAATTTATGCACGATAAATAATTGAGTTCTTCTAACATATTTAGATATGTGTCTTTATCTTTACTAGAATAGTCGTTTGCGATATTTAAATTCATATCTCCAACAATAATAGTATTTTTATTTCTAAAATTTAACAAAATATTTTTTAATTCATCTATAAATTGAGGTACTATCGATGTATGCGTACGATAAATAGCAATAATGTTATAATACTTATTTACGTCTTTAAATTCTATATTTAATGTGTTAACATTACTAACATTAATTATTTCTTTAATATTGAGAATATTATACTGGTTAGAAATAAATAATCCGATACCTGAGTTTTTGTTTATTTTGTTTATTGTCGCATGGTATGTGTAGCCTGGAATTAAAGATATTAGAAGAACGAGATATGCTATGTTGGCCGCCGGACCGTAGCCGGAGTACTACCTAATTAGGGTACTTTGAACGGTATCGGGACGTGTACGCACAGAAATCTCTTCTATGTATTAGTGCGGATACCTTAGCGTAAGCGAAGGTGTGCAGTAGTATTAGTGAACAAAACCGGCGACACTCAGCAAAACAATTCCACACAGTATGAACTGCTCATAGCACATCTCGTTCTTCTAATATCTTTACCTGGAATAGTGTAATTGATTTCGCCTGCAGAGTGTCTCTGTTAAGACAATCAGGCCCGGAAAAAAAATCAATTCTTTTAATGTTATAACTAATTCATCCATGTTTCGTTCTAAACTTCTAATATTTATATGAAATAGGGTAAATCCTTTTTCAGTGCAAATTAAGTTAAAATCTTTCATAGATTGACATAAATTTTCTTCAATATATTTTTTTTAATCTAATGCGTTACATAAAAAATCATTCATTTTTTAAGTTTTAGATTAGAGTTTAAAGAAATGAAATTTACCGTATTATTCATAGTCGATGCGCTCTCTAGCTAGTTGAAGCATTTTTTGCCGATAGAGACATTTCATGCTATCTACTCTGTGTTCTGTAGAATAATTCATATTAAATCTTTTATTTTGAACACAGCAATTGTTGCATGTTGGAGTTTGTTCTTTATTTTCACATTTAGACAGAATGTGCTCCTTTGTGCAATGAGGGCAAATGGGGGGCTGCGTCCTGGCGAGACATCTTTGCGCTGTGTGGCCGAACTTAAGGCAGTGGTAGCATTGAGTAAGCGGGTTACAGTCTTCTATGTATATTCTTTGGAATTTGATGTTTATTTTGTTTTTTTCTAGTAGCGTTTTTCTTAATTTACCGGTTGTTTCAATAATGTATTTAATGGTGTCGTTTTCTTTTCCTTCGTTGTATTTGATTTTAATTCCTTGATAAGCTTGATGTTGTTTTTGTCTTCCAGGGTTAATCCTTCATTTTGTTGTAAAATCCCATCTATTATTTCCTCTTCAGTCCATTGGCATTGCAGTCTTTTTAACATTAAACACTACCTTATTAATTTCTTCGGTTAACTTTTCTGCATCTTCTTTTTTTTGACATGAAATCAGTAATTTTTGTCCTCCGATTTTTTTTACTCCATTTACTCCAACTTTTATTTTAGTTAAATTAATGTTTTTTTCAATTTTTATTTTTATATCTTCAGCCTTCAAGGTGTTTTTAGATGTAATTATGATGGCGTGCTTCTGTTCTGGGATGTGTGCACCTGTATTCACGAAGTTTTTATTGTCACCTAATACATTTACATATGTCCTTTTGTTATTATTATGAATTTCTTCTAGTTTCTGTGCGTAGTGATGATTGTTTTTAATATTAGTTTCTTGTAATTCTATAATCTTTTTTTGTAGGTTTATTAGTTCATGTTGAATTTTTTCTTCCAGTGATATAATGTTCTGTTCCAGTGTTAATTTTATTTTTGAGTCCTTCACTGAAGTGATCTTGTTTATAAAATCTTTAATGTTTTTAATAATTTCTATTTGTATAAATGTATGTGTATGTGTAAGCAAATAAATGTACCCGCCTCAGAACAGAAATCTTCTAGTGAGGCGGGTTACTTTTATATTTGTTATATTGATCTGTTATTGCAATAAACGCCCGAGTTTCCGGCAATTAATAAAAAAAATATATGTATTCAAGTTTACTTCTAATTAAGGCATAGTAAAGGGTTAGAATTGATTGAGAATCTTTGAAAGATTTAGTTATTCTGTGAATAAATCCCATCATTTTAAGTGATCTGGACTTAATGTCACTAATATGTAAATCAAATATGAATTTAGAATCAAGAGTAATTCCTAGATCTCTTATAGAAGACATTTTCTTAAGAATAATCTTATTAATGACATTCAAAAATTCTTTATAACCTTATTTCGAGTAAAGTTTAAAATGTAACATTTAAGTGCATATCATTGACAGTACACCAGTTATTTAGTGTATCGAGATCCTTTTGAAGCACTAGACCAGAGGTTCCCAAACTTTTATGCCCCGTAGACCACTTGTCAATTTTTTTTTTCCGTAGACCTCCTGCCTGCCGAATGTTGAATTTTCCTAAAACTATTAACGTCCCATATGATAATCATTAATTTTTAAAGTAAAAATATTCCCTTCCCTTGCCTGCCCAACAACCGGGTTGCGGTATAGTTGCTCTGTCTTTACATTGTGCAGAAAGGGGCACCCTTGTGAGGTATTACATCAAATGAAAATGAAGCAGGATAAGCAACGGGAATTTCTTTCTGTAGGTAGCCCTACAGAACTGCCCCTTTTGTCAGTGCTTATTCCGGTCAGTTCTTCTTGTCACATGATATCCGATTCTTCAACGTTACATTTCCATAGTCAAAATGTCCTCAATCTTGGTTTTGAAGTCTGTGTGAAGTGCATTTAAATGTTGAATGTCATTATTACCCTGGACGTTTTTCAAAAACAAGTTGGGGAACTAGAGAAATTCGCGGCTTCCAATGTGCAATGTTTTGCTTGAATATATAAATTCTGACGAGAAAAGGAAAGTAGACTCTATTTATATGCCTCAATTAACAACTTTACGAAATATAAAAATATCAAATAAGTAATTTCTCAGTCTATTATATTTGTGTTAGGTCTATTGTGTCATTTACGGAACTACTAAATGTTGACTTGAGGTAAATGGGGGTCCGCTCGTATGTACCCCCATTTGAATCTCATGGACCCCCAAATTTTTTCTCACTGACATAGACCCCCAGCAAGCCGATATTGACCCCTAGGGGTCCATATAGACCACTTTGGGAACCTCTGCACTAGACGATCGGTAACAGACTTAATTTTACGAAAAATTTTAAGATCATCGGCGAAAAAAACATAATCCACATAAAGCAGGGGGCCAAGAATGTGATTACATATTGAATAAAAATTATTCATAAAAAACATTTTGATGGGCTTAAATATAAATTACATATTTTAAATACGATTTACGTTGGAACACAAATTTACTCTATGTAAAATAGACTGTCGACGCAAAAACGTATTTCTCCAATGTTTAATTTTTTAAATTTTAATTATTATTTTAGTAGATTGGGCAAGATAATTTTATACTTTTAAGTAAAAAAAATCTGAAGTAACATCTAAAATCATGAAATATTGAATTATAACCCATTTTGTAAACAGAATCTTATTTGAAGCAAAAATTCCAGATGATTTAAAATGTAGTATTATCAGACCCATTTATAAAGGAGGTGATCACACCATTTTGGGTAATTATAGACCAATCAGTATTTTGCCATCACTCGAAAAAATTCTTGAAAAATACATTCAAATTAAATTAATAAAATATTTGGAAGATTTTTCTATTATTGATACTAACCAATATGGATTCCAAAAAAAAAGGGCACTGAAGTGCTACTTCAAAAGTTTGCCAGCTTGATAAATAATAATTTAAATAATAAACATCATGTATTAGTCTTATTTATAGATTATTCCAAGGCATTTGACACTATTAACCATAAAAAATTGTTGAAAATACTAGAAATCATAGGAATAAGAGGGGAACTTCTAAAACTATTTGAAAATTATTTGAACAACAGGTGCATGCAAATAAAGCTTTTGAACACATTAAGTAAAAAAAAGAAAAATCTTAGCAGGTGTTCCTCAAGGTTCCATATTAGGTCCTATTTTATATATAATTTATGTATCTTTTATTAAATTTATTTTTAAACATGTAAAACACTTTGTGTACGCGGATGATACTGCATTGGTGTTTTCTTGCAGTGATTTGCAATTATGTATTGAAATTTTACAAAAAGATTACACTGAACTTTTAAAATGGTCTCACGACTCTGGCCTAATCATAAATGCAAAAAAAACTAAATTGATACACATTAGATCACCCAATGCCAAGGTAAATACTATTATACCCGAAATTAAAACACACAATTCAGATTGCCTACATGTTGGTATCCCTGCGTTGTGTACATGTGAAAATATTGAACTGGTTAAAAAATATGTTTATTTAGGTGTTATTATTGATTGTTTTTTCAAATGGGATTTACAGATAAATAAAGTCTGTGAACGACTGAGATCTATTATTAGTAGATTATATAAATTAAAATTTTATGTTCCAATATGCACACTTCGAATAATTTATTTATCACTAGCTGAATCTATCATAAGGTATGGAATTACAGCTTGGGGATTTTCCTCTAAAACAAAGATAAATCATGTTCAAGCAGTTCAAAATTCTCTTGTTAAATTATTAGCTCATAAAAGTTTATATGAACAAAGGCATAATGTTCCACACCTTTATCAAAATCTGAAAATCCTCTCGGTAAGAGCAATTATGTGGTATAAAATAATTTTTCAGCACATAAATAGCCCTATGTACATAAATAGACTGGAACACACTTACAATACTCGATTTACATTAAATGAAGGACTAATCGTACCAAAGCATGTAAACAAATATGGAAAAAGAACGCTAGACTACATGATACCAAATTGTTTAAATATGTTACCTGCAGAAATCAAAAAATGTACAAATATAAAAAGAAATTTTTTGTTGAAAAATTGGCTAGCTGAAAGAAATAGTTTGTACTAGACTCTAATACAAACTATTTCTAACTGCATACGCTTTAATTGTTTTTTGTTTTGATTTTTATTGTATTACACCTCTCATGATATGAATGTATACATTTGATATAATCTGTTTAAGTTAAAAGCACCCAATGACAAACTACTTTAAAGTAGTTTATTGGGACTTTTTGATTTTTGTATATTATTTTGTATTTAAATAAAAAAAAAAAAAAATTTAATATCCCATATTTAATTATTGAAATCAAAAAGATAGCTCACCTCCGTCCTGAATAATTTGATAAGCCTCTTGATTTTAACAAAATGTATAGTGTTAATAGCAACGACAGGGCTAAGCTTAATAATAGTTCTAGTTATCCGGTATTAGATGGCTACACCAAAATAACATAATAGAATTTATGTTCTAAATTTTGAATACATCAAAAGATAAGTTATATAATTATTTTTAATTTTACTGATTTCGGTAGTCAGCGTATGTGTGCGAGAATTGAAATTGTATTCCTGCGTAATGCATCAAATTATTCGGGTTCGACGAATTCTCAATTTTCAAAATTGGAACTGATGAGTATAAATCGTTTAAAACAAGCGATAAAGTAGATACCAAAATACTTTATTAGTTAGTAATTATTTATTTGAAATTGTGCATTTTTTGTTGTTTTATTTAATTAATATAGTGAATATACGTTAGTGAGATAACAGGCGTGGGTTCACTATCTATTTAAATTTGTAAATACGTATTGGTAAATACCAATTTGGCGTTCTTCTATGTTTATGTTCTGTTCAAAAATTAAGTTTAAATAGATATAATAAATTCGTAACAGTGTTAAAGAAAAAAGAATTTTGTTATAAAAAAGTATTTTTTTATTCAACCACTTAAACATATATATAAGCATCAACAAACAATTTAAAATCTCATAATTTTCTTCTTTTGAATAATGATGGAACAATCATCAATCATTTTACGTTTCAGAAGCCTACTGGCCCCGGGCCCAAAAGTTTTCATAGCGTTGAAACCAAAGGTAGCGCCAGCAACAAACATCGACTTGGAAGTTTTCTTTGCCAAATTTTCTTCGGTATTGAAACGCCAAAGATTAAGAGGATCACAGGTCCTTGACGAACTCACATATCTGCGAAGTCTGGTCCTTAGAACTTTATCTCCCTTGATGACTGAAGACCATACGGGTCAACCTTGGATGCCGATAGCAAGGAATTGTCATCAAGTTTTCTGAAGATAATAGATGCGATTTCTAAAGGCAATCTGCTTATCAAATCAGTAACATCAGCTACAACCCGAGTAACTCCCATCACACATAAAAGCGAATAGAGTGAATCCATATCAGATATTATTAGCAATACAGTCGAAAAGAGTTTGTAAAATTTTTGGTTTGTTTGGTTTTAGATTTCCAGGAAATTTGGTGGTAGTCCTTTGGTTTTGGCGATACCGTGTTGCGGACGTGCATTTTCAATACGATTTTTTTTTTCGTTCTTGGCTTATTCTGTCAATTTGTAGGTATTTTTTTCCCATTGTTTTATTTTCAATGACAGGAAATATAATTTTATATTTATTTTCATCAGTTTTTTTTTAATAAAATATATTAAACATTGTTCATACAAAATATTGTGGTGAATTTAAGTATAGTAAATGATTTTTCATAGTCCTTCTCACTAGGGTGTTCTGTGCTTAGGCGGAATCACGTTATTTAATTTAATTTAATTTGTCTTTTACGTCTTTGTTAGTATTTTTTATTCATTTTTTCATTGACCTCTTTCAGCAAGATATTCTTGATTTGCACCCACTATTTATGTGTTTTGTATCCGGGGAAAGGATGTTGTGAAATTTTGTTGCATAACAAATGTAGTTTCTTTGTCCGAATGTGGTTTTATAACTTAGGTATATAATTAATGTTTTTATGTGTAGTGTGATGGATACGCGGTCTAGTAGAGGATTCCGTATTTTTATATAGATTTAATGAATATTTTGTTAATATACTTGTTGTGCATTAGGTACGTCAAAATCATTAAAAATTTCACTCCACGGTGTTCTTATGGGTACATTCAGCAAGGTTTTTATAATTCCTTTTCGAAATATATGGTTATGTATGTACTTTTGGCATATTACTCCATATTCTATTCAAGCATAATATAATGTGTAGTAGATTTTTCATATTCTATTTATTTACCACATTTCTTAGATTATAGAAATGTATAAGGCTTGTGATTTTTTTCGTACTACTTATCAAAGATTTTCATCAATTACTACTCCAAGTTATTTCATGCTATTTGATTTTCCATTCCTGGGCAGTGACATAACCAGGATAGTAATTATATAAGTTATCATTTAAATAGACAACAAATAGAATCGGTCCAGTAAACTTCCTTGAGGGACGTCATGTTTTAATGGAAATAGCTTACTTATTTGCATGCCAATCTCTACTTGTTGTTCTCGCTCTGTTATATATGTCGTCAAAAGGTTCATTGTCATTTCGGTCATTTCAATTTTGTTACCTTAGACAGTAATATTTTTTGGTCTATTGGGTCAAAAGCTTTCTGAAGATCTATGGATAAAGCCAAGAAAAAATCTATGAATAAAGCAATGAAATAGTCCAACATTTCATTGCTTTATTCATTTCTATGATATCAATCGATTATGAGTTTTTTTTTACATTTATTGAAATTGTTGAAGTTAAGAGACGGAAGAAATTTTTTTGGTCATATATTTTTATATAAAATTGCAAATTACTAATTGGATAACCATTATTATATATTGATGTTGATTCCTTTCATGTTCCTACATAAGATCAAGGTTCCCTAGCATGTATTATTGTGACAATCATACTACGGTTTCAGGCTACAATTCAGTTATAGATTAATAGATTACACACCATTGGTAACTCGTATTTAATGTTAGCTGATGTTTTTAATATGCCTCTATCGACATTTGGGGATCTGGTTAGGAGGTACCAAATGAAAGACGGTCGTGGAGGTCACAGCGTTTATTTGAGTCAGGTTGCCGTGATAATAGACTTAGGACTGATGATGTACACTCCGAATGCAGGCGATGATGTGCTGATCAAGCGCGGGTCAGTGAGTCGACGCCGCTGCTGGTGACCGGACTCGTTGACGGTCAGGAACTGGCGAAGAACGTGGGTCTTCAGGTACTCCAGTTCTGACAGGAAAGCCGAAGGTTCGGTGGACCTTGTAGGCGGTTGAGCGGGAGGTGCATAGACCAGGGAGGATGCTGCATAGTCTAGGTGCACGGGTGAAGCGCTGGTCAGATGCGCTGGAACCAGGGCGCTATGATACGGTGTAGCACTGGCCAGGGACGGCGGCCGGGGCCAAGGCGCTATGATGATGTCCCGATGGAGTCGATAGTTGAAACCGTGCGGAGCCGGGAATATTGTCCTAACGCGCAGGAAGAGGAGCGGTGCGCGGGTTATCACTTGCGAGGCTTGCAAATTTTTGACGGCTGACTGATGACTGACTGACTGCTCGCTGCGCCGGGCCCATTCATACAGTCCGGCCGACGGCAACAGTAGGTAGGCGAAATTGCAAGTAAAACGGAGACACTCGCTCAGTCTGGGTCCTACTGGAACTTTTGTTGGCGCTGCTATTATGCATAGGCGATAGGCTAGAACCTTCTAGTGAGTTAGCGTAATGTGCCAGACCAACTCGCAACGTATTGTCGTAGGTAGCTCTCGGTAGTCACTCGCAAGTAGATAGGTAGGTCGTGTTGTGTACTTTTGTCAAGACAATCTAGATTAATCTCTCGCCACAGAAATATAAATCTGTACCGAACACACACCACTGCATAACATTGATTTTATTTTTTCTTTATTTCTATTTATTACATGGTACTAATGTGTATTATTTATTCTCGTTAACCAAATAAAATCTTACAATTTTTTTCTTTCTTACCATATTGTTAATAACTTTCATGTATGCTAATGGCACATATGTCGTTAATTGTAAATAAATGAATATCAATAGTAATGAGGGGTAAAATAACAAACAAATTTAAATCATGTAGTATCCAGTGTTTTTAACATAGTACCCTCCATGTGTCTTACACCTAGAGTATTTTGCATTCTGGAACGTGCTGAAAAATATCTTATTTAATATTTTAAATTAGTTATTTGTGAAATAAAATTTACTTGCGCACGCTGGTATTTGAACTCGCGACCTCCTGCTTGCGATTCCATAGCCTTACCTCACAAATGCGGAGGACGATTTATATAGTATTACGATTTTTTTTACTAAATTCTGTTCTGTTAATTATTTTACTATTTTATTTATTTATTTATTTATTTCATTTTATTAACGCCTAGAAGGCTTTTACATATACATGTTATGGGTTTTGTTGTTCAGTAGCATTATAAAATATTTTAATTACATAGCATAATAAATTGAGTATGAACTTACATAACAATGTGTAGGGTTATTGTTATGGTGTTATTATTTTATAAACATAAGCAAGCAAAGTTTATTGTACAAAGTACGTCGGTTGAATATTTTACAGAACATAGGTCAAACTAATACATAAACTTGAGAAAAATATAACAGATATAGGTAGGTAGTTAAGTAGATACAATTCAAGTATATAGTTACGGTGTTATTGGAATTTGGACAATGAGTTCGATAAGTTTATATAAATATAGTGTAGTTACAAGAGTACAATAATGTAAGTAGGTAATACACACAAGACAAGTAAGTTTGTTATTATTATTATAAAGATAAACACTACAGTTTGTTGTAAACCATCTTTGTAATCATCAATCTTTATTTTGCCCGATTGGGAATTTTACAAAACAAAGCTTAGTTAATGAAACAATAAAATATGCGTTTGAAAAAAAAAATTATGAATCTGTTACAAACATTCTAGTATACTGTATTTTAGTTTGTATACTGATTGGTGATGATAAACATCAATTGAGCTATACTTATTACCGAGTATGTGAAGTCTTTGAATAGGTGAGTTTTGAAAATAATTGTTAGCAGATATGGGAACATTATATAGAGCGGTCTGTCGAGTGTCGCGCGTACGTACACGGAGCGATATAAGACTCGTCAAATCAATGGCGTCCAGTCTGCCATTCGAAATTTTGAAAAGAGATACTAAGTCGCACACTGTGCGTCTCAATGATAAATCGGTTAAATTTAGTAAGTTCATGAGGAAAGTGTAATTAAGATATTCGTTTGGAATTCCTAATTTATAATTAATAAATCGCAGAAATTTATGTTGCACTCTTTCAATTTTTAATTGGTGAATCTTATAAAATGGAGACCAGATTGTTGAGTTATACTCTAGATTACTTCTAACTAAACCAGTGAATAGCAGTTTGAAGGAATTTATTAATTTAAAATCTTTCGTTGTCCTTAATATAAAACCCAAACATTTCATGGCCTTGTTGGTTATTTCGTTTATATGAGGAACAAATGTTAGTTGCCTGTCAAAAATAATACCAAGATCCTTAATATTCTCAACTCTTTTTAGGAAAATGTTGTTGATGCTATATTGATGCGTAATGGGATTTTTGATTCGGGAAAAAGTTATCGTTTGACATTTATCAATATTGAGAAATAGTTCATTGTGGGTGCTTCACTCTTGCAGCCTCACAAGATTAAATTGTAGTACGTAACAGTCATGAATATTTGTAATGGTTTTATAAATTTTGAGATCATCTGCAAATAAGAGAATCATGACTCCATCAAAAACCGTAGTTATATCATTGATAAACAATAAAAATAGTACTGGTCCTAAATGAGACCCCTGTGGGACGCCGGTAAAGACTTCGAACTGGTGTGAATAGTGTGAGTTGAGTTTAACACATATTTTTCTTTTATGCAGATAACTCTCAAACCATCTCAAAATATTCCCTGTTATACCAAGGGCACTAAGTTTATGTATGAGAATTTTATGTGAGACTTTGTTGAATGCCTTACTAAAGTCAGTATACACTACGTCTGTTTGAAGACGCTTTTGCATTGTATTAAATAGGTATTCCTGATAGATCATCAAGTTTGTAAAAGTAGATCTTTTTGCCATGAAACCATGTTGACGATGTGAAATAACTTTGTTAATCTCAGGCGAGAGTTTAGAAAGCAGAGCAGATTCAAATAGTTTAGGGATTGACGATTGGATACATATAGGTCTATAGTTAGAGATATCTGATCTATTTCCTTTCTTAAAGATTGGAAATAGAAAACTGGTTTTCCATTTTTGTGGAAAGGTACCAATTTTTAGAGACAAGTTAAAAAGTTTAGTTAGAGGTAATGTTAAAACTGATAAGCATTTTGATAAGAAAATTGGAGGAATGTTATCGGGACCAGCCGATTTATTAATATCAAGGGATTTTAATTTAGTTCTAGTATCGCTTTCTTTGAATATACATTGGCTAAAATCGATCTTGTTGTCATTGTTAGCTGTAGTTGTATCGAATAATGGAGAGTTGTTTGCAGTATCATAGACTTTGCTGAAAAATTCAGCAAACAGATTGACGACTTCTTGGGGGGTATCGGCCATTTTATTATCTAAATACATGTTTGACGGAATACTAGAGTCATTATTATTGAGCATGTTCGCAAATTTATAAATATTCTGAGGATTAGCTGCTGCCAATTCTTCGCAGTTTTCGATACACCTTTTGTAACATAACTTGGACATATTTTTAGTTGTCTTTCTTAGTTCACAAAATTTTACATAATCTTTAGGATCACGTGACGATTTATAAACTTTATGAGCAATTTTTTTGTCTCTAATTATTTTAATAAGGTCGTTGCTAAACCATTTTGGGTAGTTGTGCACAGTGATTTTAGTGACGGGTACAAACAATTCAATTGCATTATTTAAAATTAAGTAAAATTTGTCTACCATTACATTTAGGTTTTCTTCAAAGTCAAGAAAGTTCCAGTCAGTAGACAATAGAAGATTTGTGATTTGCTTAAAATCAGCTTTGAAAAAGTTTAATTTTGTTGATGGAGATGGATTTTTTTCTATTTTTGAACTGTAGCATTCGATCGTTAAAGGAGGGTGATACTTGTCGATTGGGAGAATATCTTCAGCAGATGCGGATACTTTTACAGAAGAAGAATTGGAAAACACTAGATCGAGAAGACGAGCGTTAACATTGTAGACATAGTTTAACTGCCGGAGACTTAAAAAATTTGACATCTCGATTATATCATGTGAACCATGATTGATGCTGTCCGTGCATGAAGTTTTATTGTTTTCTGTGTCCCACGTTACATTAGGTAGATTGTAGTCTCCTGTTAATATCAAAGTGGCATCTGGAAATTTTCTTCGTATTGTTTCAGCTTCGAGGTAGTGGTCTTTGTATAATTGAGCATCAGAAGAAGGGGGTATATATAAGCAGCCAACAATAATTTTTTTCCTTATTGGTAGACACCATGATGAATAGTTGTTCCAGATGAGTGTAGATGCATTTGAGTTTTCTTGAGTTGAATTTCTTATTTACGGATATTAACACACCACCTCCTCTAGTTTTATTGCTATTGCTTCTATCTTGTCTGTACACTGTGTGTTCAAAGAAACCCAATTCCGTAGTATCAATGTTTTTGTTCAGCCATGTCTGAGTGAAAGCGTAAGAATCGTAATCCAGAGTAGGTAAGGTTGATTTCAGGTCCTGTAATTTTGTTCTTAGTCCACGTACGTTTTGATAAAATATTTTTATTTTAGAATTTAGTTTTTTGGGTTCGATTTGACTATCGACGGATTATTATTTATGTATTTTATCGTGATATCCGTTTCACCAGAAGATTTTCTATTTTCCAATTCTTTTCTTAGGTCACTCAATTGTTTCCGCTGCATAAATGACTGATCTTGGTAAATACGTATATTATTTTTTAATGCGTGTTTCTTGCTTAATAGTATTTTCGGCCATTTAGCTTCCGGAAACTCGATTTTAATTCCTCTTGGTTTATCGGCACTCCTTTGACCCAATCTGTAGATTTTCAAGTCAAGATTTAATGTTGACATATCTAAATCTGAAATTATTTTTTTCACTGACACTATGTCGCTATTTATTGATTCAGTCTGAGATAACGATGTATTCTCCGGAATATTATGAATAATCAAATTTTTATCTCTGTAACTTTGTTCTTTGATTTCGGCGAGGATATCACAGACACTCTGAGTTTGTGAAACTGAGGGGGTGCACACATTAGGGGTTGCAGTTTTAAGAGCTGTTAATTCACCCTCAAGATTCGCCATTTTAACAGCCATTTGGCCAATTGTTCCTAATATGTCATTGGTTCTAGGAATAATTTTAGCGATATGTTCTTTCGTGAATTTATTATTGGGATCCATAATCATGTTGGTCAGTAAGTTCACTGCGTCCTTTGCGAGACAAATATATGCCTGAGCATCCATATTAAGAATGGTTTTTGGAAAGAAAAAGTTGTAATTATTTACTTGCAGATGTGGCTAATGGGACAGCCTAGATATCTCAGCGCACTCGGAACCAATATGTTAGTAGGTACTATACTGGCCAATACACTACTCACTGCGGCTTCGGTATAGGTAGATACCCACAAAGTTAACAATAAAAATACTAAATTGTTTGACACTTGGCGTATTCAAATATTAGTTTTGGATTATTATGAGTTGGTTAAGTGTGAATTAAATAATGCACAATGCAAGCTCTTACACTTCGCCACTTCGAGGTACCAAAATTTTACAGTGAATTTCGGTAAAACTCTTTAAATTTAAATATCTTTGTAATGACAATTTTTTGCGTCTGAACAGCAATAATAAAACTATGAATATGTATATATAATATATTTAAATTAAATATAATATATTTAAATTAAATATTATGTAAAAACGATAAAATTCATCTGCTTCCCAGCAGTTCCCCAATAATTTCCCAGCGATTATTAAATAAATAGTATTTTCTTTCTGATTTCAGTTTAAGGACCTCGTGCAAAAAGTCATGCGCATTCAGGTGGGCGACACGCATGCAGCGGTGGGCGGTGCGCACGCCTTCGTACTTCTGGTGGCAAGGTGCCTGGGCCTGGCTCCAATGAGTTTCAAGCGTACTAAGACCGACAAGCCCGTGAGGTGGCTACTAGCCCTTTCACCAACACTCTGCGTGCTTAGCTACTTGCTTATTACCATCATGCGTGAGTGGGCATTATTATAAACATATAGCGGTGAGTGAATGGTCATGACAAATCTTGCTAAAATATCACTCTGGGAACAAAATTTACGGTAAATGGAGGCGTAGAAGCTATTCTAAATAAGCTTTTAAAAAGTCTGAAAAAGGTACATGACGTGGTAATATGAAGTTGTTATGTTCCTTTAGATGCTAATCACCTAACCTATTGGACATTACTTAGGTTACTAAGAAATGTCCTTTAGTTGTGACGACGTGGAAATTTTTTGGGACGTGATGATGTTTTCGTATTTTGTTAATAATCCGTCTATGACGACTACCAAAAGTTCGCATTCTGGAAGGGGAATTAACAATTTATCGTTAATTTCGTCGGCTTGTTGAGTGTATTGAGCTACTGTTTCGTTTTATGACTGCTTGATGGACGTAAGATTAAGTTTAATCTTATGTTGTGCTTCTGTTTTTCCGAAACTAACTATAAGAGCCGTTTTAAGTTCATGCCATGTTGTTGTCTTCTTCTTATGAGATTTGTGCCATGAAAATAATTCTGGCGTTCTAATGTTCAGTAAATTTTTTTGTTCAGAACTTTCTGGGGAATTCCTCTGATGTTAGCGGTTTCTTCTATTTTGTAAATGAAATCTTCGATATTAGAGAGTTCGTTGTACTTGATTTTCCATGGAGTTAGGTCGTAACTTTTACTTACCGGTGTTGGTATGTTTTTTGTCTTCAATGATTCTGGTGCAATTATTTTTCCTTCCCAATGGAATCAATATTCGGAGCAATTAAATCGTAAGTTTTTTATGTACTTTTTGTTGAAGTAGACTGCGTAGTTAATTAAAGATTTTCTTGATTTGTTAGTCGGAGACAGATCCTTTTTACGAATAGCTTGAAGTAAGATTTCTCTTTTAGATTGGTATATGTTGGTAATTACACCAAATGTAGTTTTTGCAGGTACTGTGAGTGTATCCATGTTAAAGGATTGTTGTTGTTTGAAAAGAGAGAAGAAGAAAATTGGGGACCGAAATTTTTTTAAAGTGTTTGTGAAACCTGGGTTTTTTAATTTTGTTAGTCACTTTTTTATTTGAAAAAAAAATGGCCACAGGTTATTGATTTGGAATTATAAATTGTGAATTTTGAAGAAAAGGAATGAGTTTAAATTACACTTTTTTTCACTTCACTAGTTGTAAAGTTAACACTGCGAATTGGGCACTTGAAAAAACGGTTATACCTAGAATTTATTGGAAGTAAAAGTATAGGTCCTAATACAGTACCTTGTGGGACACCATATTTGACAAGATTGAAACTGCGCAATCATTCTCAAAGTTTTGAACGTTGATGGCTATTTATTATGTTGTTTTGTGTAAAATCATTTATTTTTTATTATAATGTTGGATAAAAGAGGCTTTTTTTAAGTCAAGTAAAATTGTTAGAGTTTTGGTGTCATCTAGGTTGGAATATACACATCCATAATATGTTCAGACAATATCATTACTATCATCGAAGCAATCTCCATACCAGGGACAACTCCACTTTTTCACGACGTTAATTTACTGTTTCGAAAAAAATTCGAATTTGAAATCTTCTAATCTTATTGTCTGCAAGCAGTGTGGACAACCCGATTCTATACGGCAATGCCCGAGTTAGTCTCTTCTGAACTAATTCAATAGTTATTTTTTTAATTCTTAAAATAAGTTACTTAGGTTTTTAAAGCCACGGTGAGCGTCCTCTACTTCTTCCAACAATCTTTCTGCCTGAATTATTAGTTAAGTTACTTTGATCACCTAAAAGTAGTATTGTTTACAGACTTTGCACTGCAAGCGGCAACACCATCATTCAATTCATTTTATTACTCTCCTCACAATTGACTACTAACCCTGGTAATCAAAATATATTTCTCAGTGTGTTTTAGTCTGTTTGGCCTTGTCAGCGAAATGAGAACCCCCTCCAAGCCCTCCATCCACGTGACTGAAATTATGGTGGACTGCTGTAACATCTTGGTGGTGACGGTCAGCTCTGCTTCGGTGGTGTTCGGAGCACCCAGAAGAGCGCGGAAAACCATCATTCTACAGAATCTGCTAACGTATGTAAGTGAAGTCTTGCTAATCTCTCTTTTTTCCGCAGTGTCTCTCAGCATGTTTGGGCTGGCTAGCGAGCTCAGCACGGACCCCGAGCTGTCCATTCGTATGCCCAGCTTGATGCCCAGAGTAGTGGGTTCCTGCGACATTCTGGCCGTGGTGGCCACATCCGCTACGGGGGTCTACGGAGCCCCAAATAGGGTAAAGAGAACCATTCACGTGCTGACCCTTCTGACTTCTGTGAGTGCTCCTGATTTCACCGTTACTGCAAGCCCACTTTTGAATATTCATTGAACGTTTCTTTCCCTTTTGATTTATATGTCTACACTCACTGCTTGGTACATGCCAATTGATTGAACTATTCACATATGAAATTCCCTTAACCATAACCAATGTGTGTCACTTTTTCTTGTAAAATTAGCACGCTTATACTTGGCTAACGTGTCATAATGACGTTATCAGTAACTTCACCGCCAGTTTGGAATCAGCATTAAAATAATTTCTATGATTTTCTCTTCATCCTCATCACAGGTCTTCTGGTGTTCAGTTTTGAACACACCCTTCCTCAATGTTAGATTTTAGCCGTTTCTTCGCAACTCTCACCCATTTGAAGCAGAAATTCTATTTAAATCGTTAGGACTTCTTCTCCGTGGACGAAAGATAGTGTTTCTGGTCTAGTCCCAGTGTGGAGATTGCGACACTCATTCGTCTTCATCTCTAAAATATTGTGGTGATCATTTTTGGTATCGACACTTTTGTCCTTTATTGAACATATATTTGGGGGCGTTAGGTTAAATAACGACCCATTATTACAGCAATGGTAATTTCTCAGGTGGACAGCAGCCTAGGTCTGGAGTTGCTATATTCACATGAACGCGACTCCTGCTTCCTAGTAGTCATAGTCCTACTTCTATGGACGTGTCTTCTGATGGATGATTTTGCCCTGTACGCCATCCAAGCAAAGCTGAACAACACACAATGTGAGTATTCTGATAACATTTTACAACCACTAGTTTTTTTTGTCCATAATATTTTCATGTATCTTGCCGATACCTTTTAGTTCTTGTAAATTTTCTTTTCTAACGAAAGATCTGCTAATTTTATGTATCATGCTTGTGTGCAGTTACTTTCCTCCGGAACTACATTGCATTCTACCTACTGTACTACGTTGTGATTATGCTTGAGGTACAGTTTGCCTATACAGCCCACGCTATTTACCTGAGGATCAAAAAGCTCAATTCAGTACTGGCAGCCACGGGAAGGAACCTTTCCCTCATTGATGGTAAATATTATTATTATTGATAAATAGTTCAGTTATCAAAATGTCTATCTACTGATTCTTACAAACTTGAAATCTTTACATTCCGATAGAAAAATCCAACAACATTAAGCAGTCTTCACCAGTTTTCAAAATAAAGGTTAAACCAACTGATCCCATTAGACGTGGTTTGGTGGACGCTTTAGGATTAGTCTCAGGTAAAAGTATTTCGCTTATAGCACCGTTGTAACATCTCTTTCTTTGTTAAATGTAACGGAACAAGGGTGCCAACAACCATTCTATGTTATTTTGATATCTGTTTATCCTCATACCTACTGCCAGGAAATATTTTTTTAAGTCTTTGATGAAAATAATTGGGCGTTATCATATTTCTCTTCCTTATTTTGGGATCCCCTTTCATCTTTTTTGTTTATTTCATCTTCATCATTTTTTATAAATGCATTTTAAAAGATCTCCAAAAACACGCTTCTATTTTAGTGTAATAAAGTTTGCTTTTGGCTTCATTTCTTTATATAGCATAATTATTTACTTTCATCGTCATCATTATCGACGGTTTATCTTCCGAAGAGATCTATGAAACCTCCAACACTTTAGCTTTGCCTATGAATACGATTTTATCTTCATACCATCTACTATTCAACCACAAACAGGTCTCTCAACTCCTTGTGACAGGTTTGTGAAAAATAAGATTCTTTTGTGGACTACCTTTCATCCTAACTACGTGTCTTAGGATCCATGCCAATTTTATAATTTCTGTTTTTACTTTAACGACCATTCATACAGATAACAAAGAAGCCACATCTCAAGAGCCAGAAGAGTGCATAAGAAAACTTTCAGAGCTTCACGGAATACTCTGTGCAGCTGCCAGAGAAGTGAACACCAGCTATGGTCTTCCAGTTCTGATCATACTCATCAGCACCCTGCTCCACCTCATAGTAACCCCGTACTTCTTGATTTTGGAGATGGGTAAGTGATAAAATCAAATTTACTAGATCTATTTATGGATTGGACACTTCTAAGCATCCAGACTCACGATCTCAAAAATATAAGAGGAAGTTACAGGCTCGAGTGAGAAACTTACTATTTGTGAGGCGGGTATGGGTACCGCCGCCCCTAAAACCATTTATAGGATAACCAACACCTCGTTTGGTAACTTAGCAGGGGTTTCCAGGTTCATGGGGTTAGGTTTGGCTAGGTCTTGGAGGCGGATGCATCTGCCAACCTACTGCGTGGCCGGGCGAGTTGGGAGAGACTGGTTGAAGGAGGCCATTTGAACTCTTCAGCAGGAATCTTAACTCTAATCTTAAATCTGAATCTTCACTCCTGGACATACTGAACCGCAGATGATATGTCATCTTTGGGGATGCTGTGTGGAGGGTATATATTTCCCTCAAGGCCTCCTGTGTGAAGCAAATGTAGAAAATTGAGAAGCGCTCAGCATTAAGCCCATGCTTCTCTCTTCATGCAAAGGTTGCGGAAGAGGTGATTTGATCATGTGCCCAGAATGCTGGCAGAATAACTACTTCAATGAAAAAGACGTCATATTGTTCGTCCCAAACGAAATCGGGAAAATAATTGAAAAAGCTGTGCTTGGAGAAACTGAACTTGAAATGAACACGTCTTTGGGCGTCTTTAAGAAACTTTGATTTCACTCACAAAATTATTCATAACTTGTTTAATTTAATTATTTGAGGTAAAACCCGTTAGACTCAATCTATTATTTCAGATGAGGTATATCTAAAGCATTTTTTCTCTTTCACATATTTTTTTTATTAAACTATTTTTGCCAAATGTATTATGAAAGTTACTTCAATTTTATTGAAATTACTTTTTTTAATAACCTATGAATGTAATATATCATAAAAAAAGAAGATAATGCTTATAACTCTAAACGAACATGAAACAGAACAATACACAGAAAAATGAAAAGTTAACGGTCTTAACTGGGAATCAAGAACACAGGATCTCTGTCTTACTCTGAAAACTTTATAATTCCACTTTTCGTCTTTTTGCATTCTCGTTGCAGATAATATCTGTGTTTTTTTAAATTTTAATTCGTAATTTTTCTATTGTATTTTAATTTTCTTACGTTTTTACACTCTTAAAACAAGGTTGTAACACTTCCTTAAAAATCGCCAATTCTTCAAGTATTTTGTGTCATGTTAACAAAACCTCTCGGAAAAGAGAAGAGAATACTGCTGATTTTTTAAAAATTAAGGAAGTTATATAGCGTAAGTGTTCTAGTAAGTTTTCTTTAATTGCTTTCTGATTTTCTGAAGGTGGTGCGCATCGGCCTCATCATCTGATTTTACAAGCGTTCTGGTGTTTGGTTCATGGCCTCAGATTGTTACTACTTGTGGAGCCATGCCATCGGACTAAAGCAGAGGTAATTAAGGAACCTTGTTTTTAATTTATAAGGGCTCCCACAAACCGGCACGAAATATTACTAGCAACTGTCTCAGTCTTTTGAGGCTTATAGCGGGTTCAGACGTTTCAATTTTAGTTGTTCAACTTTTATTGAACGTTAAGATTTCTAACTAAAAACTTGACCAAATTCGTTTGAAAGAAGGTTCACATCTGTCAATGTGCTTTAAAGTGTTGAGATGATTAACTAAAATTGAAAAGTCTGAACCCTCTATTAAGAGCATGTCCAAACCTGGGTGGAATTTTACTGGATTTTACAACGTTTTTTTCGACGCAAATAATTCGCTACCGCTATAATTTCGCGGCAAGAAGTGAAAAAAGGATTTGTGTTAGCACAAATTATAATAATAATATCACATGGTTTATCCCACAAAGATTGCAAATACATACGAAAAAGAACAAGATATGGCTGGAAATAAGGAAGGAACCGAATGAAAATATGTCATTATTATTACTAATTTGGATTTGTTTGGCTCTTAATCCGAGATAATTTTGTGACCGCCACAGATGCAAAATATTGCAGCCATACGCCATCCTGTCACCCGTTTCTCATCCACAAAAAAATCAAATAAATCTATGCATATATTTGACTATTAAAATTTGAATTATAATTTATCAGGCTGCCAGGACTGGAGACATAGTTGGAGAGATGTTGGGCCATGGAGCTCTTGATAGCGCCGTTCTCAGGAGACTAAAGATCTTCTCTCGACAACTCCTGCATAGTTCGCCTGACTTCACAGCTCTTGGAGTCTGCACACTGGACCGGCCCCTCATTGCCAGTGTAATTTTATTTTACTTTCTTTGTTTAATCTTTAATTTTTTTTTTTAATGAAACGGAGACGGTTTAGATAATTAAGACCCCTTGTGCTATCTCCCATTTAACTTCATTCCTTTGACAGTACGCCGGTCCCTTTGATTCAAAGTTATCATTGTATATTTAGGTATGTATCCTAGTTCCATAATGTATCCATCCCCCCAGGTAGCTGAAACAATATTTCGCCCTGTCTATCTCCCGATTGGAGTCTCTTCATCCTCTTCACATTTCTTGAATCAATAGCAGTGTCCTGTTAGTGGTCTTACCAGTTCCCCATGTGAGTTTCTGTCCACATTGGGCAGTTACCTGGTTCGTTTAAAATTAATGTTTCGTCCTGGGAAGTGAATTTCAAATAGCTTTATCATGATAACCTTATTTCTGGGTTGCTTTTCCACTGACATAAAATCATACTTTAGCTGTTCATTTTTCCTTATATTCCTATCCAGTAAAGACTGTTTCTTTTTTAAATGTACCAGTTCTTAAATAACCATTTGCTAGAAAGCAAACAATTTGCTTTGATTTAATGATTTCTGTTTTCATAAAATAAGTAAGTATCATTTCTTTATGTAATAATAAACTTTTAATAGAAAGAGTCAATATTACGGATATTTGATTTTGTGTCCAACTAGCTAACTAGGGTACTTATAATTGATTTAGGGTAAAGTTTTGGAGTTGTAAATTGTAGTGGACCCATCAACTGGGTGCATTTGAAAAGTGTAAATACTATTATTGTATTGTAATGAGTAATGAGTATTTGTTTGGCTTGATCATGCCATGTCTGCCTCGGGCGTCTTTGACTTATTCAACCATTCATTTCCAAGTCATACATTGTTCTTACACCTTCTTCATTCATCACTTACGCTATTTACCACAAATAGTTATTTGATTCGGGTTTTTTCTAGCATTCACTTAATTTATTTTCATGAAATCCACATTTTTATTGTTGAAAACTCCATTATATCGAATTTTATTCGACTCAGTATCTCAATCCCGTGACAATCTTTTGAGAATTCAAAACACTCTCTTAACACCCCTGACACCAATTACACCAAACTTTTCAAATTTTCAGCCAAATCAGTTCAGTAGTTTTTGAGGAGACAAACAATGAAACATTCATGTTTAAACATATTAAAGGTTATAATCGGATTCGGTTCTGTGTAGTTTTATGGCTAATTACTTTACATAAAAGCAAGATTAAACGGAAAGCACATTTTAACCTTCAACCAGAACTTTTTTTATATGGTAACAGGTGTTACAGGCCTTGTTAAGAGAGGAACGACCTTCTTCATACAAAACATAAATTAAGCGATTTGAGGCCAAAATACTTTACCAAACTGAATAATTATTTTTTGATCAAAACATATAGTAATATGTCCTGTTTTTTTATTTGTGTTTTAAATAAGAAAATATAGAATTAATTTTTATACGATTTTAGAGGCAATCTCGACATTTTTTACATGAATATAATGAAATATAATATAATTTAATGAAATGAAATATAATACTACAAAACATTTTTGAAATTAAATTTTGTGTTCTAAATTATAATTAATACATTTGCATTAATTATTATTATTTCCAAAATAATACAGATTTCCTCCTGTAGACTGTATACTTATTTTTTATGTATTTTATTTTAAAAACATTTTTTGTGTTTATAAATAAATAGTTTTATATATTTTCGTTTTTTAAAATATTCCTTTTTGCAGGTCAGTGCAGCAGTAACCACATACTTGGTGATATTGATTCAGTTTCAGAAGCAAGATGGCAAATAAACTTCGTGAAATAAAATTAAAACTTTAATAAGTCCTCAAATATGAAGCCGTCCAAATTTATTATCTAGAATTACGAAAATTGCTTACGAAGTACTTACCTGTTATTCTGGCTTACTGTTAATTAATTTGACCTAAGAGTAAGTAAGATTACTGTTATTTAATTTGTCTTACTTGAGAGTAGTTAAGATTACTGTTAATTTATTTGGCTTACTTAAAAGTAAGTAAGATTACTGTTAATTAATTTGGCTTACTTACAAGTAAGTAAGATTAATGTTAACAATTATTTTACAAGCAATAATTATTAGCCTGAAACACTCATCCACATTGAAAAATCTCCTGATAAAAGATACATGACGCCAACGGGACATGTATCTTTTATCAGGAGATTTTTCAATGTGGATGAGTGTTTCAGGCTAATAATTATTGCTTGTAAAATAATTGTTACTCTTTGTGCTATGCATAAAAAATATTGTCCTAAACATTTGTTTACCAAAAAAATAATAATTAAAGATTAATGTTAATTAATTTGGCTTACATAAAAGTAGGTAAGATTACTGTTAATTAATTTGGCTTACATAAAAGTAGGTAAGATTACTGTTAATTAATTTGGCTAACTTAAGAGCAAAGTATATTCCTGAGCATATTCAAATAAAGATTTGTACTTACCTGTTAATTTATACATTGTATGTAAAGTGGATAAAACTACAGAATTATTTTTCCACTCGTTATTAAAATGTAGTTGTAATCTATAATGTGCCTGAAACGTATTATCACTATTTTTGTACAATTTTTGTATTTTCAAACATTATGACGACGCCGGAAAGGCAAAACGGCAAAAAGTATTTTTAAAATTTAGTAAAAAATGAGTTAATCATACGGTTTTTATTAGAATTTTTGTCTTTCTTTTGTCTTTTGGATATAATATTTATGTGCTGTAGAAATAAGATCCCTGAGGTGTATATGTGGTGAAACTATGTATGATTGTGTGAGAAATTTGGAGATCCGCGAAGAATGCAAGGCTGATGTAAGCGTAATGAGTAAGATTAAGAAAGGAACTCTCAGATGGTTTTGGCGTGTAGAGCTAATGAACGAAGAAAGGAGTCTATGTAGAATGTATGACGCAAATTTTAATGGTAGAATAAGTCGGGGACGCCCCAGGAAGACATGGCAAGATCAAGTGAAACAGGTATTTGATTCGGGCCATGTCAAGGAGTATGTAATGAGATGATGTATTGTGTGATTGAGTCAAGGAGTATGTGACAAGACTGTTCTCTCTGTCTAGCTCTGTGGGGAAACGGCATGATGGTTAGTTAGTTTGTTTTTAATTAAAATATAATATGAAATAACTAGCTGATGTTATCCTTAGGATAAAGACAAAAACTTACAAGGATTTTTCTGTAGGCCTTTTTGAGATATACAATTATTCAAGGTTTAGCCAGCGATAGCGATGTAAGCGCCTGAAAATATTTTGTTTCCGACTTAATGAAGTCACTTTTGTTTGTAATCACAAACAAAAATAAAAAAATGTATATAAATCAACCGGAAAAAATTCTCTAAATGATAGTGAAAATCCTATAAAAATCCGTTTTATAGTTTAGAAGAACTAAGCGCACAAACCGGCAGACGCGGATAGCGACCATACTATTTAGAGATTATAGATTAAAGATTAATTGAAATTAAATTAAACTGAGATGACATAAAATAAAATACAACAATAAAAACCGTATTGAAAAAAAAAATCGACACATATAAAATCGGCTTAAGGATGCATATAATTATTTCATTTATTATTTGCATTTTCATTATTTCTTGTTTTTATTTTTTATCTAATTATTTATATTTTTTATTTATCTTTTATATTTATCTTTTTATTTATATCTTTGATTCTATGTAAATTGGCACTATCTAAAATAATATCAAACTACCGCCATCTCGGAACAGGCTCAGCCTAGTGAGGTGGATTCTACCAAAAAATGTACATTAATTTATTGGTTAATAAATAATAAATAAAATATATATAATGAAGTGTGTAATGTAATTGTATGGTGTATTAGGTGTTTTGTTATTTCCGCTGTAATTTTTTTGTAATATTGCCATTTTTGTCCTTTTGAAATGTTTTTTGTTTCCCTCTTCTTTATATTTGTCTGTTATTTGATGTGTCTTTCTCCAAAGCTTGTATAGACCGTCGGAGTTTTTTTTTAAATATAATGTATTCTTAAGTTAGTACCACGATATTGTTGTGATGCAGAATTATATAATCTCAACATTTCTAATATTTATTATGTTCGTTGGAATTTGAAAATCATTATTTCACCATATTAACGAAGACAGTTTAGGTACCATAGTTTTTAATTTTGAATTGATAAATTTAAAATATATATGTTTCAATTATCCATATAGTTTTATCTTATATTTGGGTTATATTATGTCATGTTGCGTTTCTTTTTTCATTAGCCCATGTTTCTGACAGCATTACAACAAATCCATTAATAATAATGAGTCCATCATCAATAAACAAAAAATATCATCTTAAAGTCCCATCTAAGACCACCATTCACTTCCGTTCCATCTCCCCCCATTCTTCACCCAACCTAACCTAACCTAACGCCTAGACACGCCTCCACCCCCCCCCCCCTTCAACACTTAATTATATTGTGTTCACCAATTGTTCTGTAATGATGATTTTGTATATTTTACTCCTACGAATGAATGATTGTTCGGAAACTGATAAAAAAATATAGTATATTGTATAGTAGGATTGTTTAGTTTATTTGCATTTTTTTGAATTTCGATTTTGTTTTCATCAATTAATTAAATATATTCTTGGAAGTGGAAATTAACCAACTTTCTGAGTTCCGATCGAGCTGAAACTCAGCAGATAGACTCGTTGTCGATGACAATGCATTTTATCAATCACGCATACACACGCGGACATCGGGGCAGCTTGTGATGTATGTGATAGACAATGTAACGCTTTCAGATACGTTGACTAATGAAGGAGGAAAATTATCACGACATAATAACCGAAAAATGAATCATTATAATGCAAAAGCACATATGTAGTTAATATGGCAGCCCACTTTTGTAAAATATTAATAAAAAAACTATTTATTTTGTTTTAATTAAGTCTTTTGCATGATTCCCATTTACCACTGAAAATAAACCACTCAAGATCATATTCACTACTCGGAATTCTTTCCCAGAAAAACAGTCAAATTGTTCTGTCATTACACTGGTGCAACAATACGTGCCCGAAGGATTTCAACCAGCGTTTCCTGAGCATAGTTGGAATTAAAAACACAGTGTTACTGTGCAATTCGATGATATTTCTTTTCATTTAAAATATATATTCAATGTTTGTTGGAACCACCCATCAAACTAAGATATCATTGAAGAAGAAGATAATACTAATAAATCGAAACAAAACATGAAACAAAAAGAGATAGAGAAAAATAAAAAAGGTATCAGTCTTAACTGGGAATCGAGGCCCGGATCTCTGTCTTACCGGGTCAACACCTCAAACCACTGGCCATTGGGAACTAATTATTTCATATTTCCATCAAACTGAACACAGAGTCTGGAATTCACCTGTGAATTGCTAAGATGGAAAGCAGTCAACTGTTTTTAACTCATTTGGCTTTAGTCGCCAATTGAGGAAATATTCTTCCATAGCCTTCGAGACAGAATAAAGGATCTTTTCTGCTACTTTAGGGGTTTTGGTTTGGGCTGTGACAGCGATATTCATCTGCGTCTCATAATGTCTCGGATGTAAATGTTGAAATGCGATAAGGCCGGAACTGAGCCTTAGGAAAATCCATTATTGAGAGGTATTTTTTTAAGTGCAGACTTTCCAGTCTTTCAGGAGAACTCATATCCAGCAACTTTTCCTGCTTTTGTTGAGGTAAGGGTGATGTACTCTGTTGTGACGGCGTACGGACCGCAGAATTAGGGTTCATATGACATTTTAGACCCGCCGCTTTCAGAATTCTTTGAGCTGGTGGATTATGTTAGACCTTGATGTCGTTTTTGAACTACAGAGCAATTAGTGAGAAACTGCAATTGCTGACGCATTGGGCGTTGTTTTAGCTGGCTGATCTGCAACTTCAAGTCACCGCAGTATTTGCTACGCTTTTCTGATCGAATGTTCGAAACTCATTTCTACCATTAGTTCATTCCTTGTGGTCTAAATACAAGAAATCGGCTATAAATCGATTATTTTGTTGGGATATACACTTTTCTGTAGCCTCAAGGAATTCAGATTTTCTCTGCTATAAACAAGCGGTTCGAAAATCGATCGTAAGAATTCAGGTTGACAGTATGTTATCCACAACCATTTCAACAAATTCCGAAAAAATATCGTGAAATATATATACATCTAAGTTCCCGTCCTAGATTAATTCTAGAGTGAGTAATACGGCACTTATAATAAGTGAGATTATGAAAAGGACATCGCACGAAATTCGTTTCAGTTGAGATAAATTTGCTAACACAAAACATGGTGTTGACACACTTGGTGTTGGTTGTTCAAATATTATTTATTTGAATGACCGGGTGGTTAATTAATTAATAATTTTTATTGATTATATTTGTCGAATTGTTCAAAGGTTATATCAATAAATATGACACGTTAAGCTAATTTTTTCTCGGTCTTTTTTTTCTGGGTTGGAATGAGATGCAGTCATTGTATAATGAAAACAAGGGTGAATGTGCCTGCCGGAAAAAAAAAGAAAATCTGCAAAAAATAATCTTTTTTACAGAAAAAAGACTCTGTCCGGGTCTCTCGGTCCGAATATAAAAATGTATTTCTTCAGGCACTGTAGCACCAATCTGAGTGAAATTTCGGAATCGTGATAAGAAAATTAGTCTCGACCGAAATCACACATAAAATCTGCAAAAAGGTGCAATTTTAGAAAAATTATCATTTTTATGGGCGCTTTTGCAAGACTTGGGTTCGAACTTTAAAAGCAATTTTTTCAGGCTGTATGGCGATTATTGACCTGACATATCGGAATCTTGATGAGAATAACAGTCTCGACCGAAATCACTCATAAAATCTGCAAAAAGTTGCATTTTTAGAAAAAATATCATTTTTTGGGCGCTATTTCTAGACTTGGGTTCGAACTATAAAGGCAATTTTTTCCAGGCTGTATAGCGGTTATTGTACTAAAATTTCGGAATCACGATGAGAAAAATTGTCTCGACCGAAATCACTTAGAAAATCTGCAAAAAGTTTTATTTTTAGAAAAACAATCATTTTTATGGGCGCTATTTCTAGACTTGGGTTCGATCTTTAAAGCAATTTTTTCAGGCGGTATGGCGATTATTGTCCTGATATTTCGGAATCTTGATAAGAATAATAGTCTCGACCGAAATCACTCATAAAATATGCAAAAAGTTGGATTTGTAGAAAAATTATCATTTTTATGGGCGCTATTGCAAGACTTGGGTTCGAACTTTAAAAGCAATTTTTTCAGGCTGTATGGCGTTTATCGTACTGAAATATTGGAGTTTTGTTAAAAATAACGGTATACGCTGACTACGAGTGCCCAATAAAATTTAACACTTTCCCGACATAATTACTAATTCCTGATGATCTCAAACTGTGCCCGTGGTATTGTTCTCAGGTGCAAAACTTTCACTCAGAACAAATTTCAATTCGTTTCATTTTTACACTTAAAATAAATATGACATATTGGTAAAATTTCGATCGCGCTGGCCTCGCCTATTATGAATATTTTTTAGATAAAACCTTTAGATTCACCTTAATTTCTGTACGACACAACTTTTTGCATTCGGGGCGGTGGAAAATGGTTTGAAAATGTGTAACATGGTTTGTGATTCAAAAGAAAGTGTCCCTTTTATACCGCCTGCTCAAGGCAAGAAAAACATCCCAGTTTTCAAATTGTTTAGCGGCTTTTTGTGTAACATGGTATATATATATATATATATATCTCATTCATATATATATATATATCTCAAAAATAAATGTTACACAAACCTAGCGTAGCCGCTAAACTATTTGTACCGACATATTTATCAAAATATCCCACTGGTTAGGTTAGGTTAGTGTAATGTTTTAACGTTTCTGCTATAGTTTTCTATCGAAATTGAATTAATAGTATAATTCTTCCGTAGGCTCCTGGCCACGGCTGCCCCTGGAATGTTTTTAATGTTTCTTCAGAGGTATCTATATTTAGGTAAATACCCCTCTCCCGCGCAAAACGAAATCGCTGACTCTATTTTCTCACTTCGTGAAAAGTAATGATTTCTCCCGTCTGATTTTCAACTTCTCGCGGTACATCAACCCTTCAATCTTATCGAATTAATATGTCACGTTGTGTCAAATTTTTGTTTCGACAGTGATTAATTCATTGAAGGATCCTTTAATTGGTTGTGGTAACTTTGGTTCTTTTAGATGAGGCGCGTTACATTCTGTAAGGTTTTAAAATAAGACAATGACCGACTACCCTGATTTTAACTACCTTTTCCTACCTTGTTTGCTTGCCAAAGCGTTTCCGGTTACTACAGTCGATGGTGTGCTAATACAATGGGACAATTAAATGCAAGTACATGAAATTCTCTATAGACAAATTCAATTCAAGATGCACAAGATTCTAGGTTAATGATTTGACTATGGATTGTTAATTTTGTGAGTTATTTCTACGAGTAGGTATTTTTAGGAATGGCTAGAGACAAAACATGTGTTGCTTTCGGTTGGTCTCCGTCCAAATCCCATCCATCAACGTGACCAGCTCGAGAGCAGCCAAATTGATGGTCCAACCCCAACACCTCCAGAAATTAATTGAGTATTGCTCAGCGACAGGTGAAATAATGACATGTTTTGCCTCCTGCCGGAGGGTGATGAAGGTAGGATTCCTTTGAATTCGGATATGTAGGTCCTTGGTGGTAAATTATGATATTGATGATGATGATGAATGATGAAGATTCATCTTATACCGTTAGGTACAAGGAGCTGCTCCGGTCCGGTGGCTATGATAGCCTGATGTCAGGAACCATTTGGGGTTACGTGGGAGGCGCGAGGTTTAGGTCGCGTCAACCTCCCCCAAATCGATGATGAGTTAAGCTCCGCCAGCATGCCGAAAGTTAGGAGTCCACTCTACTAACCTCAAACATAAACATATGCTGAAGTGGTTTGCATCAGCAACGTCAGGAGTTCGGGAGTCCCGTGAACACCCCTCTGGTTTGCGCTTGTAAAAATAAGTTAGATCCAGCTTCAGTTTGTTCGCCTTCGCCTCTGCAGTCACGTTACTCCAAATAGCTCCTGGCTTCAGTCTATACAGCTTCTCGTTCCAGTAGAGGTAACGACACATGTTTATCATATGTGCAATACAGAACATACTTCAAGTCTTTCGTCCACACTCAACATAGTCATATCAATATTTGGTTTGGATGGAGGCATCCATCCGACATAACGAATGTTTCCGGGACGGGAGATCTTACTCCGCTTTCAAGTCACGGTCACTCGCTCCATCGTCTGTTACCTTCCGCCCGCTTCAAATATCAAAGAATGGTAGAAAATGATATCCTCGACTTCCGGCGCTAAGGATCAGGGATACTAGAATCATCAGGTCGTGAATCTGAAATCATTCGATCTCCGTCACCTCAAACGGTTTCAGTCAGAGTCAATTCCCAACCTAATTCTGGATGACTTCTCCTCCTATAGTGAGGAAAATATTTATTGAAAATATTTCTAGACAGTGAATTAGTAACTTCCCGAGGTGTTCAGTTAGAAAGATTGAGTAATACATTTATCAGAATTAAGTAAAATAAACTCCGTGGAAAGATCAATTTTCTAGGGGCTGCTGGGGCGAATTCGACCGTAGGTCCATCCAATACGCCGGGCCACGCGCCTTATATTTTTTTACACGCCTTCTTCACTTATGTCGTTATGATTCTCAGTCTAATGTAGAGTATTTTTATTTATTTTTTCCTTTATTTTTTCCCAATTTATACAATTAGACATTACAGTTTTATAATAATAAGAAAGGGAACCCACTAAGGCGCAGCCTGTGCGTGGGTAATATAATTGTATACATTATATTTTTATACCTTAAAATAATAGTAAGCATATAAAGAAAAAACGGTAGGATTATAATTAAAGTTAGTCTAAAAGATTGTGCAAGAGGTGCATATTAAAAATAAATCAAAGTAAAAATAAAGATTTTAAGATAATATATATGAAGTAAAAGAACACAAAATAAAATAAAAATAACTATACAGAAACAAAATAGAAAAAGAGAAAAAGGTAAAAATTAAATGAATAATGCTTCAACATTTGCATTGTACAGCCACAACTTTAATTCTTTTTGGTATTGCGCTAGTTTAGTTGTTACTTGATTTTTTTTGGTAATAGATTAAAAGTGCCAGATCCAATAAAGCTACTGTGAGTTTGCATTAGTTTGGTATTGGTTTGTGGGGTATAAAATACATGATTTCTTCTAAAGTTGATTTTGGGTTCATATTTTTGAAATTTGTTTTGGTTTTTCTTGACATATTTCAGGCTTTGAAGTAAAAATAGTTTACGGAGATTGAATAGTTGAGATTCCTTGTACAATTGATCAGTCGAAAATGTCCTCTTTTCATTATACATAACCTTGATAATATGATTTTGTTCTATTTGTAGTGGTTTTATATATGTATCTAGTGCGCCACCCCATCCTACTATACCGTACATAATTGAGGATTGCATTAGAGAAAAATAAATCATTTTCAATTTGTCAACATTGAGTACTTCCTTAAGTCTATAAAATATGTACGGCAGATATCTTAATATTTTCTAGGGCGGTTTCGATAGTAGATGCGTCCAATAAACCGGGGATGCACGTTGCATATTTTTGTAGACGTCTCATGATTCAGACTTTATTTTAGGGTATTGAGTCATTCAACTTCTTGTGCAAAGGTGTCCACCATATTATTACATCGACTGTTGTAGCCCCTGAATCTCTTGTTTTCACTTGACCCAAACTTTATTGTCCCTTGTTTTTTTGTAGTTATTGTTTTATTAATTTCGTATACTTTTACTTCAACGTATATGGGTACAAGCAGCAATGCAGTAAGGTTAAAACAGACCCTCTTCAAAAGCAAATTACCGTATGGCTGATAGAAAGTGGCAGCACGAAATCGGAAAGCTTCCTGAATGAAATTATTGTCTGACTGAAGATGGACCCTTAAGTGAAATCATTCCGATTTTCTACGTATTATCGTATTGTATTTTTGTTTTTGTATTACCATTTGTATTACAATATATGTGACCATTGGTATCAAAACTGGTCAACTCCACTTTAGGTGAATTTTCAGGAAACACCAAAACAAGTGCTGGATTTGACTATTTTTCATACCACAGCCGCTTTTTAACCTTTTCACCGCGATCAAATGTACCGAAAATTACACTCGTACGCGGTACTCACCTTGAAAATCAAAACCTACCACTTGAAACAGCTATAAATCTCTTATTTCTAGACATATTTATGATTTGCTTATCTTAAAAGCTTTATTAATGCTCTTGAAGTTTGTTGAAACACATAAATAAACAATAAACCGCAGGATACAGATATAATATTATAAACAGTGACCCATCACAAAAAATCAACAAGAACTGTCGCCATTGCATGCACACTGCTATATTGTTTATAGTATTTAATTACCCGGTCTGATGGGATTTGGACCACTGCGCCGATATCATCAAAACACAATTATTTTTATTATTATATCTACTAACAAATAAAGTTTTAATAAAAAGTTAACACGAGGAGAAATATTTATATGTTTTGTTTTTCATGGTAGTTTCTAAAACATGGCCACACACACAATGTCACATCGCACTATGGGCATTTATACTGGGACATTTTCCTTTTTTTAGAAATGGCGCACACTCGGCAGGCTCGGTGAAGTTTTTGAGAATTATTTCCCTTTATTGGGTGGGGCATATGTTTTGCTAATGCCTTAGCAGTTAGTCTCAGAGGTAAATAGTGTGAAGAGCGAGAATGAGGCTCAGATCGGGAAATTTCATGATATTTTTGCAACAATTGTCGTATTACGGCTAATTGGAAATCTGCTAAACTAACATTTTTATTTGTAATTGATTTAAAAGCCATCGATCACCATTTTTGTCACTATTTCTTTGTTCAAGAAGTATTCAAAAAAGTCAATTTCCGATGAATTACCAGAAAATAAAGTGGATGGATCAAAACCTGACACAAAATCATCAAATTCATGAACTATTGGAATAAATGGACCAGAGGTCCAAGAAGAAAAGCAGTCTGCATTTACGGTATAGTCTAAGTTAGGTGTACGAAAGTCATGATCTTGGCTTGTCCCGGGGGCGTTTATTTCACTGTCACTAACTTCTTCAGTAATTGGTATATCTTGATCATCTTCACTTATTTCTAAATCAGAGTCCATGTCTAAAAATGTTTCATAAATTTCGTCTTCCGTAAGACTGGGGTTTGCCATTTTTAAGGGAGTTCAATTTTGATATATAAACGGTAAGCCTATAAATATAGACAGATATATTACTATTTAGGTTGTCCACAAAATTTAGAAATAAAATCACAAAATAAAGTCAATCAAAAAGTCTTGAGTAAAATAACTATTTTTAAAACACGTCACGTCACAAGTTCACAAACAAACGAAAGTCAATCAAAAAGTCTTGAGTAAAATAACTATTTTTAAAACACGTCACGTCACTTAAGTTCACAAACAAACTAATGTATCACAGAAAAATAAATTACTTAAAAAGATTCGCAAAATAGAAATCGGTCAATATTTTACATCGACGCATAAGTCCATCAAAGCAGATTAGATCACCTAAGAAATACTATGGATGACACAACGATTCAGCGGCGCGAAATTCAAATGACTGAATGAAGATTTAACGAATCATCGCTTTCACAATGTTTTATGTAAACAATTTATTATATTTTAACCAGCAAACGCCAGATGTCAGTAAGAAAAAGGATTGAACTATTTTTTGGTTCAGTTATCTGCTAAATTCGTCGCGTATTTACGTAGTATCAAGCCGCTAAGGTGAAACGCATGATATGATGCGCGTAGCGTGGGGGGCACGAATTATTTTCGCATGAATTGATGCGGGTAGCGGCGAAAAAGTTTTACAAAATATGCGGATATGACTGCTTTTGAAAAATAAGAACTGTTCTTTTGTTAATAATGAACACAGTTCAATACTTAGTTTATTTTTTTTTAATTTTGGATCTGACCAGTTTTGATACCAAACAACTCATATGTGCAACACTGTAATATTGTTTTTATATGATCTAATTTTTGCTACCACCATAATACGTCCATTTGCCTAGTTTGGGGTATTATTAATAATAATAATAATAAATTTTAAAGAAGAGTGTCCGTTGCGGGCATTGATGAAATTTTTCACACTTGACCTTCACAACAAGATAAAGGTGACTGTTTACAAGAGAATTCGATTAATAACCCGCATCCCCTTTCCCCCCCCCCTCAAAGCAGCATTTCCATACTTCTTGATGAAATTTTGCCCACTTTGAAAGTCAAGTGAGCGAAATTCTTATTTTGAAATAAGAGAAAAAATACTGTCTACATGTGATTTCGAAAAAACTCTAAGTAAACCCGGGCATCGCCGGGACTACAGATAAATAAAATGAAGTAAACAACTTCACATTATTTCATATGACTTGATTTAGACTTCTATAGAATAAGTATAAAAACCAGAAAAAATACTTTCTACCATAACATTCCGGTGAGTGGCTGAGTTGGCATTGCTGGTTCTCACACAGTCGTGAGTTCATTTCCTCGGATAGCTGGTTCAAGTCCTCCACCACGACACAAGCATCATTTTTCGATTTACTGTGGTGGTAGTAGGAGATTAAATTTGTTTATTTATTTATTTACGTCCTTCGGACTTTTGCATAAAACAATAATAAATTAATAACATAACATAGTGCATAGTAACATCTGTACATTTGTAGAAATGTGTTAGATATTTGTATAGCGCACTTGCAAACGGCGCTATAAAAATCATCAAAATATTATTCAAATTAACATATGTAATGATAAAAGATATAACAATATTTTTAATCCCATCCCATAAATGGGATTTAAAATTCATTCTATTTGTATTGGCAGAACATCGATATTAAATTTTAAAAAAGAATATAAGATAGGAACAAAATGAATCAACTTAATACACGTAAGTAGAACAAACATAAAGAACAGAAAAGATAGAAAAGAGAAAAGGGTATTAATATTATATTTATTATAAAAGGAGAAAAAACAAAATTAACATAGAAAGAAAAAGTAAGGTATAAGGTGAGTATTCACTTAAAAAAGTAAGTAACAGTTAATAAAATTTAATAATGTTAGTGAAACAAAATATACTTGTAAATAAAGTTGGTTGTTTACAGGTAAAAAAAAATAATAAGCAGTAATAAAATAGTTGATTGAAGTACTAGTACGTATTGAATTGTTTGGCGTGTTGGAAATAAGTCGACGTAGCTTAGTGGTCCAGAGCATCTGACCGGACATCAGAAGGTGCGGGTTTAATTCCCGTCGGCGGCATTTATTTTTACTCCGGAGATATTTTCAATTCGTATGGATATTTCAGGCCACTAATTATTGCTTATAATAATTTGTTATCCTTTGTGCTATGTATAAAAAACCTTCTCTTATAAATATTAGTTTATCATTAAAAAAATAATCCATTAAATAATTTGTATAAAAGTGAGAAATCGCTCATGGTTCTTCTGCAAGATAAGTCGGTAAGGATAAGTCGTATTTATTTTTATTTTTTTATTTAATATTTGTATGTTTTTTACAATAAATATACAATTTATACATATTATACAGTGTTATAAAGGTAAATAATAATAGCTTTTCCTCACCATAAAGACACGAGGCTCTTGTGTTTGGTGAGTGAATCCTAGCTCAATTATATGGAATCATGTAAGTAAGTAAATAATATATTTGCAAAACCAAAGGGATAAGTAAGATATATATTATATTATATATATATATATATATAAATATATAGTCCGAAGGACGTTAATAAATAAATAAACAAATTTAATCTCCTACTACCACCACAGTAAGTCGAAAAATGATGCTTGTGTCGTGGTGGAGGACTTGAACCAGCCATCCGAGTTAATGAACTCACGACTGTGTGCATAATATTTGCTTGTGTAGGTAGATACCTACCTACCATTTAATGTCTTAATCTGTGTGATTAGTAATGTCTTGTGTATGCTAAAATAAGAATTTTTTACTAGCCTTAAAACAATATTTGAAAAGTAAACAAATTTCGTCCGTTGTTTGAAATCTATGAAATAATGCTTTAATCCATATAATATGACCGTGTTTCCATTACACGCTGCTTTAGAAACATGTTATGATGATTATGATTTTTAAAGGGCTCGTTTGTTTGTTCAGAGTTCAGCTTAATGAGAAAGTAAATATACCGTACGATTTTATAACGACGGAATACGACAGTGTCAGTATTTGTTCGAACACGTGTTCCGCCGTCCTCATAAAACATTCGCTTTTAACTGATATAAAAACTTTTAATCATTCCCGATTTTAACAGGAAAATGAATAATATGACCAGATTTTAAATAGGTTGTGCAGTGTAAGCAAATACCCTAAAATATTAATCATAGGTCCAACTCCAGTGAATTAGTGTCAAAATCAATAACTCAAGTCGCTAGAGGCTCTAGTGTATCACATCGACCCCAGAAAGGCAAAAAGGCGTAAGCGACAATTTAGTCAAATATGAGTTAATCATACAGTTATGATTATAATTTTTGTCTCATTAAAACTGTAGATTAAACAAATTTTTGATTAAATTGTCGCTTACGCCTTTTTGCCTTTCCAGCGTTGATATTGACTGACATTCCGGAAAAGGCGGCAAATTGGATTTTTTTATTACTTGGTAGCGGTGATTTTCGCTTTAAATTTGTATTTTGATAAAAATACATATATTTAAAGATGTCCCAAAAATCGCATAAGTCGCATGTTGCCTTCAAAATGTTTGGGAAAAGTCAGAAGTTGTAGGTAATATTAACCCTTCAGTAGATTCATCACATTTCTTCAGTTTGCAATGTTCTCTGTGTTTTTCAAATACTATACATACATCGTTTTTTTCCGTAAAAACCAATACTATTCTAGAAACTAAATAAAATTTTCTTTTCGGTGTAGCATTAAAAATAATCATGACTATTTCTAAATCATAAAATTTTAATATCAAAAGATAAAAATGTTGTCTAAAACACATTTTAAGGCGATGCACTACGTCGTGTTATATTTTAAATTGAACCGCTATCAATAAAAACCCATACGTAGATGGCGATAAGGTTTAAATTCCCGCTTAACACCATGCGCCTGTTTTGATTTATGCAAGAAAAAAACATGGCCAAAAAGTGCCTTTTATTTTATTTTGTCATAAATATTTTTTTTTTCGATCAATTTATAAATAACTTAATTTGCCACATTATACAATAAAATCGTAACCGAAAATGGGTTTGTAAGTAGGAGATTTTGAACTTTAAAGCAGTTTTCATAGGCCTTATACATTATTTTTTTCTGGGCTGATAAAAATATTCATCTAAAAAATACTCGATTATTTGAAAGGCCAAGATGTATTCTACTCGCAGTATTTAATTAAAGCATCTGAATTTAGGCGACCAAATGTTCAAACCAAAAATACATGATTTTGCATTACTACGTAGTGCATCGCCTTAACGTAATTATTAAACTCAATATTTTGAAAACACATTTTGATTGGGAAATTTTTAAGAAAACTGTCATCTCAAACCTTCATTTTTATCTTGTGCGTATTTTGGCAATTTTTAGGATTTTATTAATGAATTCCAGTATAAATATTTGGGGCAAACCGGAATGAATCATTATTTTCCCTTCTAACTTCAAAAAAATAGGTATTTCCGCATTATAAAAAAAGATAAAATACTTTTATAAAATATGGACGCCCGGTCATATATGACCCTCAAAAGCTGGAGAGGTTAAGTTTAAGGGGTATTTGGTGCAAGTCAAAAACCGTTCAGTGACTGAGTTTGACCAAAGGTCTCGGATTCAATTTTTCTGCTAGCTAAGTCCTCCATCATTACAAAGAAGCGCTTATAATAATTGTAGTAGGAGATTTAGGAATGTTGTGGGAGAATGTGGGAAATTTAGGAATGTTGTTGTTTTGTGAGAGGAAGGAAGGAAATAAAACGTTTCACCTACAATATAACTGGAATTTATGGTAAATATATATAGAAAATAGGGACACCGCTAATACGCGCTACAACAGAAAAAAACACTTAAATAGTATTGAGAAGTAAGTACTTTAGTATCTGCAAATAGAAAATAATGAATTTCTATGGTTATTTCGTTAAAATTATAATCGATTTTTCATTAGGCTATTGCTATTGATGTTAAAGCTTTGATAATAAAATATAAACATATGATCCTAAAATAAGTATAAATAAAATATAATTTGTTTTTAATTCAAAACAGTATTTTAATATAATCACGTCAAAAAATGGCATGAAGAAAAGACTGCCGTTTTTTAAAAATTAATTAAAATTAAAAAAAATGTCCGCTTTTTTTAATGGTTTCCAGAAACTGAAATACGGTCAGAATTTGTACAGTTGTTCTTTATATAGTTGTTGGCATAATAATAGTGGGTTTAATTTTCACGCATTGCATTAAAAAAAATAATAAATGTACAAAAATTACTGTAAAAAATCAGGTTTAAAGTTTACTACAATTTCAGTTTTCAATTTGAAATATTTATTCATAAGATCTTAAAATAGTTATTGGTATAATAATGGTGGGTTTAATTTTTAGTAGTTGCATTAAAAAAAAAAAGTAAATGTTCAAAAATTACTCAAAAAATTCATGTTCAAAGTTTCTTACATTTTCAGTTATCAATTTGGGAGGCAGATTTGAGTACCGCCGCCCCGGGATTTATACCATTTATTGGATAACTGCTGTGGGTCACCCTAAGTGGTTCGCTACGTTTGATGATTTAGCAGGGTTGCCCGGGTTCATCGGGTGAGGCGTGTTGCGCCTGCCTGCCAGCTGCGTGGTGTGCCAGATCGGGAGAGGCTTGTTCGAGGAGATCCTTTGAACTCTCCAACTGGCCCTCTTGACCCTCCTTGCGCCGCAGCTGAAGAGAAAGATCATTCGTCCGTCACACCTGGACACATAGATCCCTAGATTCCTACCCGCACCTTTTACCTTTATCATTCCCTGAACCACCTCTCCTTCCATTCCTTAAAAAAACCCACAACACAGCATCCTTAAAGGTGATATAGGCCCCAAGGGAAATTATTTTCCTCGTGTCCTCCTGTGTATATTATTAGTATACCTTATATTGTAGGTAATAGGCATTAAAATCGCTTGACAAACGGAGTCTAGAAACGTTCGATTTCTAGCACAAAACTGGTTTTTATTTTTTTTGTAAATAATTTTATAAGAAAGCAAAAAAGTTGATCAAGTGAAATTGTCACAGATAATCTTAGCTATAAAAATGTATTTTTTTATGTTTCTATTCTTTTCATTTCATTTCTATTGAAAAATATTTTTTTTAGTCGTTTACATTTATATTCAACTTTTTTTAGTAGTTTGCATTTATATTTTTATTCATATATATAATCAAGCAAAGAGATAGGAAAACCTTCAATTTATCTAAAGCATATTTTTTGGTATTCATAATGTACACCAATTTGTTATAAAGATTAATCAAAATAGTGATTTAGCATTAAATTTCGCCTTAATGTAAAAAAAAACTATAAACATACAGAACTAAATATGTGTCCCCGCGGTACGAGCTATGTGGTCTTGTTCTTCCATCCTCCTCACGTACTTTTGTGGGAAAATAGCATGATAAATAAATAAATAAATTTTATTTGATTAATTTGTGTTTTTTCACAATTAATTAATTAAAATAATATATAGTATATTTGCGGCACGTTCCAGAGTGGAAGATACTACCAGTATCGCCCTGGTGTAATACCACCATTCAGAATTGAAACGTTGCTCCAAATGGCTTTAGCCGTGTTTAGAGACTAGATCTGAATAGCCAGGTACTTCCCCACCTTCCTCTTTCCTTTCCCCACTTACCTTCAGCCTCACAACATCCCCCAATTGGGGATGCCATAGTCTCACTGGCTCCAGACGGGAGCAGTTGGGACTCTTGTGAGGTATTCACTATAAAAAATAATAAAAAAATAAAAAAATTAGTAATTTCTTCATAAAGAAAACTATCACTAAGAATTACTAACAAACAAGGTAATATTATGAATGTAAAAATAAAACTTACAATACAATGTCGAAGCCTCAAGCCCTCTTCAACATCCAATACAAACGTCTAGTCTCAATGGCTTGTCAATACTTAGTCAATCACGGATTGACTAAGTATTGACAAGCCCCCGACTACGTGCGCATCTTACCCGTCCTTGCTATTTATACTCTGTGAACTCACCACCCAGTATACTAAGTCTGTACGCCCAGGTGACTGGACAACCCCTAATCGTCGGACAATTACGTTTCAAATAAAAACACAATGTTTGTCTTTACTTGGCCATGATTAAAGTGTTTAGTGTTGAATTGGTGGTTGTTGAGAATCAAGTGTACGTGATTTGGCGCTAAAAGCTTCGGGCTTGATTAGAAATGTATCTTTTGAATGTGAGTACACACAATTATGATTCAATATAATTAATAATCAGATTCGTACAATAACGTTATATGTAATTATTGCTTTGGTGTTTATTTTGTAAGGCTTATTTTAGTTTGTTTATCAGCATTATTATTTAAATAAAATACGATTTTTTTAATTACGCACGATGTATTGATTTGTATATAATACCAGCTGACTTGTACCCAGGGTTGCTCGGGGCTTGTGAATAGTTTGGGATAAAGTTATGAGTTTGTGGATTCTAGTTTGCCTGTCAACTGAAATCCACAAACTATTCTTACAGTAACATCTCGTTCCACAATCACTGCGTCAACATCTCAGACTCAAATTTCAAACAAATGGTAGTCAAAAATAAATTTTCTTGGAACTGTCCGAAATGCAAAAGTCGACCGAGCTCACCCTCTTTATATTCCGGTACAGATACTGATGTATTATTTGAACGAATCACCAAACATTTTGACAGAAAAATAACTGAAATGAAAAAAAATGTTTGAAGAAGAGATAAGCGAATTAAAGAGAAGTAGTGAATTCATCGGTAACCAATATGAAGACCTAGTCTCAAGCTTCAAACAAATGCAGGATCTTCACAAAGAAACTAAGTTCTTACGGGAGGAGAATGACAAGAAAAACATAAAAATCTCGAGCCTTGAATCCAGACATGCAGAACTGGAACAGGATAATTTGTCCGACAGTGTGGAGATGGCGGGTGTGGGGCTACAGCCGGGCGAACATCCTAAGGAAGCTGTACTTCGGGTAGCCAGCTTGCTGGGACTGTCCCTGCCACAACAGGACATTCGTCTGGTGACCAGGACTCAAGACCGCATGCGGAATACCCCGGATAAATTGCACATCTCTTTTAACAATCTAAAATCTAGGGAGTCGATTCTCTCACTAAAAAATGCGGCTAAAACACAAAACTCGAACTCGCCAATATATACTAGTGAAGTGCTCACACCCTATTATAAAGAACTATTGTGGAAAACAAAGCAAACGGCGAAAAAAATGCTCTACCAATTTGTGTGGTTCAAAGCCAACAGACTACTTGTACGCAAAGGATCCGGGGAAAAAACAATCCATATAAAACATGAAAACGATCTAAAAAAAATAGGGACACATTCGTAAATCACTGAAGCTTCAAATTTAATAATTATTTATCTTCAGATATAAAATTTTGTAATATACTAATGAAAGACTACACGAACCTAAAAATTTTTCACCATAATGTTCGATCCATAAATAAAAATTGGGAAGAAATTCTCTCATTACTGAATAATCTAAAGGTTAAATTTGATATAATTATTCAGAATGTTGGATTAACGAACTATATGTACCAAAACACCTTCCTGATTATACTCACTTCTCCACAGAAACCCATCACAACCAGAATGATGGCATGATTATATACGTAAATAATTTACTGAATGTTCAGACTTTGGAATTAATAATCCCGGGTGCAAATTGTCTATAAATATCGTACGGTGACACATGCATACTAGCAATGTATAGATCTCCATCCTACTACAATATAACCTTGTTCATACAAAACCTAAATGAAAAATTATCACAAATTGCGCACAAAAAACACATAATTTTAGTCGAGAAACATTAATATTAACATTTTACAAAATAATTCACACCCACAATGCCAAGATTACCTAAACCTACTAAGCTACCATGGATTAATATCTACGATAAATCACCCAACTAGGGTCACCAAAGAATCCAGCTCTTGTGTTGACCACATCATGATAAAAACGAACTATCCATATAAAACACTTGTTTTTGAATCTACCATTACTGACCACTATGCAACTATGATTTCATTAAACATATCATCTAAAAATACAAAAATGAAACACAATTATTGCATAAAACGAGTTGATTATGAGAATCTAAAAAAATCCTTTTCCGGTAATTATTGGCACAACTTAATTCACATACCCAACGCTGATGATGCATTGACTTACTTCATAGACAAACTACAAACTGAAATAAATAATAACACTAATTCTGTATTAAAAACTCTCCCTCACAAATTTAAAACTCTAACTCCCTGGATAAATCACACCATTATAAATTGTATAAGAAAAAGAAACTTACTCCATAAAAAAAACTTCATTGAATCCTTCTGACACTATTCTTAACAACTTTTACAAAAGATACGGAAACATATGTACAAAAGTCATCAGAAATGCTAAGGAATTGTATTATAGACATAAAATAGAAGAAAGCAAAGGTAATCCAAAAAAATGTGGAACATTCTACGCGAAGCTACTCATATTAAGCCTAACTTAAACACTGACCTAAAACAACTCATTATTGATGGACAGACCGTCGACTTCTCAAGGAATCCGGAAAAAATCCTAAACCATGCCAATGAGATGTTTCAAAGACCCAATCCTGTCTGATTACGTCTAAAAGGGATCTAAATGATAACCTAGTCTCCTTCAACGGAAGCAATCTTCCGAACAGGCCTTCCATTGATATGCTTGGTGTAACTATAAGTGACCAGCTCAGGTATGGGGGCTCCATCGAAGCCAGAGTAAAGCTGGCCTATCAGAAGCTGGGCGTACTGTACACGGAGTGAGTGTACAGGGCCCGCAGATACTTTAATAGTACACAACTGCTGACCCTGTACAAATCGCAAGTGCGCCCTACTGTCGAATTTGGCAGCCATCTCTGGTCCGGAGCCCCTAAATACCTGATAAAAACCCTTGACTCTGTGCAAAAACGGGCGGTCCGTTTGATAGATTCCCCAATCTTAACAAACGGACTGCAATCTTTAGAGCACAGGCGTCAGGTAGGTATGCTGTCCTTGTTCTATCGGTATTACAATGGAAGATGCTCTGAGGAACTAGCGTCATTGATCCCTTCGGCACCGGTGCGTAGTCGGTATACACGCCAAACGCGCGCCCAACATTTGTACACGGTTGCCATTTGTCACATGAGAACAGGTCGCTTCTACGATTCGTTCTTAAGTTCAACAGCTCGGCTGTGGAACGAACTGCCGGCCTCTGTGTTTCCTCCCTCCTACAACATGGGACTCTTCAAGACCCATGTTCACTCCTTCCTCTCCACAAAAAGACCCTTCACACAGCATCCCCAAAGATGACATAGGCCCTGAGGGAAATTATTTTCTTCAGGGCCTCCTGTGTGGAGTTAATATAAAAATAAAAAATAAATCACTTTTTCACTAATGTCGGGAAAAAATTAGCAAACAAAATGTCCTCCCCAAATTCTAATACAAAATTACAGGAAAAAACACATATACCCTTTTCTAAACAATTCAAATTTCAAACGGTTACACATGACGATGTTAAGAATAAAATTAACTCATTGAAAGACACAAAGTCCGCCGGTATGGATGGCATCACCGAAAAACTTACTCAAGACACTTGTTCATGAACTATTGGAACCTCTCACTTACATAATTAACCTCAGCATAACACAAGGAATTTTCCCTAAACAATTAAAGCAAGGGCTCGTCATACCCATATACAAAAGTGGTCTAAAAGTGGACATTAACAATTACAGGCCCATAACAATACTTAACTCACTCTCGAAAGTAGTTGAAAAAATAATGAACAAACAACTGAAATCATTTTTGGAAAGCAAGCAGCTACTCTCCGAAAATCAATTTGGTTTTCGGTCAAATAAGAGAACTGCCGATGTTATTATCGCTGTTACAGACTTTCTTGTTTCAAATTTAGATAAGGGAAAAAAATGCATTTCTATCTTCCTAGGCCTCTCAAAAGCTTTTGATACTATCTCCCTTGACCATCTTATTAATAAACTAAATGCCATTGGTATAAGAGGGAAAGACCTAGAATTTCTTCAAAGTTACTTCACTAATCGAACCCAAAGTGTCAAAATCGAAAACAAATTCAGCCAACCCCTTCCTATAACCTACGCTCCCCATGAGTTCCCCAAGGAAGCGTCTTAGGCCCTACTTTATTTCTCATCTACATAAACGACCTTTGTAACCAAAATGGGGTTCTTCGTTGCGGACGTGTTTTAACCGCTCTGGTTTGTTTAATCCTTTCAGAAGGTTTCCCTTGTTAAGAGATCGCTGAAAATTGTTCAGCATCCGTGTTTTATATAGTGCTTACCTTCTTATTTCACGAAATGCGCGTAACTTCTACCGTTTAGCCGGAATTTGCAATTATTATAGCATTTTAAACCGATTAAATTTTGAAAGTGAAGCTAGAACAAAGATTTCTCAATGCAGTCGAAGATTTTATACCTGACTCAAGTGTCAAGTGGTGTTGGGATTTACGGGACCTTTTCAACCGAGGATGTCTGCATGGAGGACAGATAAGCCATATTTTGTTTAAAGTTTTTGTCTTTGTTTTTATTTTCTGTTTTTGTTTATGTATTTTGTTACAGATGACACTCATAAACTTCACTTTGACTTTGGTTCAAGATTTTGCTTATGATAGCCTGCGATAAGCGAGCCCTAAGGGTCTGAGACAGAGGTGTGAAATCGTCGGATCACGACAATAGAAAGAATGTATTGGAGCCAGGAAGGAGTCTGAAAGAGTCAAGAGGAAGCACTAGGTGGCATGAAAGGCTGGGAGGTGACTGGAGAGACTAAGGTAAACTAGGATGAGGTGATTTTGCACAGCGGTGCTGCCAAGGTCTGTTATCTATGTGAGGATATTGTGTCGGCGCTCTTTATTGGCAGCAGACACATGTCAGCGCTATATTAGCGGCGGACACATGCCTGAACGGATGACGAGCCTCGTGCTGGCACAGTTGGTGGACGGGGTAGTCTCTCTCCCTGCAGCAGCTGGTACAGTTCCTTCGCTACCTAGGACTCTTGCAGCAGAGTCTCCATCTTCTGTCTTCGTCGAGCGTCACAGCGGTGCTGCCAAGGTTTGTTCTCTATGTGAGGATGTTGTGTCAGCGCTCTTTATTGGCAGCAGACACATGTCAGCGCTATATTGGCGGCAGACACATGCCTGAACGGATGACGAACCTCGTGCTGGCACAGTTGGTCTAAATAACAAATGTAGATCCTAGGAAATAAATTGTACAGCGCCCTTGAGGTGATTTTTCACAAAAACGGCGCTATACAAATTATCCAATTATTATTATTATTATTATTAATAATGATAGATGGACAAATTGTAAGTTTTGCTGACGATACTGTGCTACTCATTCAATCAGACACTTGGTTAAACGCATACAAAATGGCTGAGAAATCAATTAACTCTGTTAAAAAATGGCTAGATATTAACTCTCTTGCATTAAATACTTCCAAAACAAAATACATTACTTTTAGTATGAATATCGTTGGCCAACCTAATCAACATGTTGAAATAAAAGTACATGAATGTTCTTGTACTCACGATACATTCTGTCAATGTCCTTGCCTAGATCGAACGGACCATATCAAATACCTTGGTCTTAAATTTGATCAATATATTAAGTGGAATACACATTGCCTACTTATCACGAATAAACTTAGAAAACATATTTATTTCTTCAAAAACATTAGAAACATACTAGACTCCAAATCTATGAAAATTGTTTATTACTCTCTTTGTCAATCTATCATTGAGTATGGAATAATCGCATGGGGAGGTGCAACACTATCAGCTATAGATTCATTATCGAAGGCACAGAAATTAATTATGAAAGTTATTCTGAAAGTTCCCTTAGAAACAAGTACTGCAGATATATTCTAGAAATTCCATATATTAGATATTCGACAAATTTACACAAAAACTATCTTAACTCATCTGTTTAAAAATAAAACACATCCATTTTATGAAAATACCCAAAATATTGTAAACACGAGGCACAAAACCAAAAAACTTATACAAACACCTAAAACAAACACAACATTTGGTCAAAGAAATTTCAAATACATTGCGTCTAAAATATACAATAACCTACCTGAAAAAACAAGAAAATCGAATAATATTAACAAATACAAAATCCTTATCAAACAATGGATCATCGAAAAAGGTCGTGCAATAATTAGTCACTTCACCCAAATATAATCCTCTATCTCATTATTGTTACCACTACCTACCAACCTGAAAATTTTTGTCAAATATTTTTGCTTTATTGCAAAATGTACTTTATTTTAATATTATAAAATATTTGTAAACTAGTCTGTCTCGGCACCGGATTTCCTAGTGAGACAGGCAAAATCAAAAAAAAAAATGTAAACATTTTTATATAGATGCAAAATAAATAAATAAAACATTAGAATGTGATATAGAATCGAATTATTGTCGATTTTTTGTCGATATTTTATCAATATTTTATGGATATACAGTTGACGATTTTATTGATTATTTGTCGATATTCTAGTGTGCCTGTCAACTGGATGAATTTTAAAAGCGGAAATACTATGATTATATTATAATAAATGTTTGTTTCACTTGATCGTGCCATGTCTTCCTCAGGCGTCCTCGCCATCTTTAAACATTCACTTCAAGTCATACATTGTCCTCACACCTCTTTCTTCGTTCATCACGTAAGCCTAATTTTACCACAAATAATTATTTGATCTGTGTCCTTTCTATAATTCACTTCATGTAAAATATCATGAAACATTGTGAAAAAACTAAATATCGACAAAATATAGAAAAAATTTCGACTAAATATTGACTAAATATCGACAAAATATCGACAACATTTCGATAAAATATCGACTAAATATCGACAAAATATGGACATCATATCGATAAAATATTAACTATAATTCGATTCTATATCACATTCCAGTGTAAATAGGAGTTTAAGTCTTCCTCTGGCGTCCCCAACCTTTTTTTACCATTCACTACTGTATACCACACTGTTACTTTAGAAAATCTTCATTATATCGACTTCAATTCAACTCCGTATCTAATTTCCATGCAGAAATAATGCATTAACTCTTCCTCGGGCGTCCCCGACCTTTTTCTATATTTGAAACTACTCTCTAAACACTTCTGGCACTAATAAGAACAAACACTGAAATTTTCTGCGAAATCGGTCCAGTAGTTTTAGAGTCTCCGTAGACTATGGAACAAACAAAGAAACATTATTTTTTTTATAAATATAGATTCACAGATGTTATGTAAGTGCTGCTTAACAAGGCATTTAGAAGTCGAAACAGCTGTCACGCCGAACTGTAGATGTGGTAATTGATTCAATAATTTATTTGCGTTCATTGGTAGTGTCGAGAATAGTTTGGGGCTTGATGGAGTCTTCAAAATAACAGACGCATGGTTTAGGTTGCACAAAACTGCATTTGTACTTTATTTAATGTTACGAGTTTAAATTTATTCCTGACCCGGGCAAAACACTTTTACAGGTGGTCAGTTGACCATAATTCCTGCTACTGTTTTTAGAGAGAAGAAGTGAAAAAATACACTCGGCGAGGCTTTTTATAACCTAGTCAAAATAACACACATTGACAATCTAATTATCCAAACAAATACAGTCGTAGAAGCCAATGGTAATTAAAACACCTGTTTTATCAATAGGCCCAAGTTTTACTACTGACCGCTAGGTGCTAGGCAGTGCCTTGTAAAATAAATGGTTGTGCACTTAGCTAATAGCTTGTACATTTTAAACATATTGCCACCGCCGGGATGAGAAAAAAAAAAACTGGTGGGTTTTTTTTCGATATCAATACAAAAAACTTTCAACAAATATTAAAATAGTTCTTTATAACTAAACTACCTAAACCTGAAGGGATCGGGAATATAATTTAAAACAATCAAAAATATAATCCTCATACAAATACATAATCCATAAAATTAATCACATTATTCCATAAAATTAATGAACCCATAACCTGATAAACTATAAAATTGATAAAAATTCATAAAATTAATAACATTTACACATATAGATCACTTAATTAACTAATATTCTAGCTCCCGTATAGAGCAGCTCCAAAACTGAAGTCTGTTTTTTTTTATATATGAGTTCATACTTGACTCTTTTCTTTTAATAGAACACAAAACACTGTAATCACTGCACTGTGTAGACCGTTCACTCTGCATTCGGTCCAGTGGTGATCATCCTGTCAAGGGTGGTACATGTTAACTCAGGAGGTTGAGTCTCATATTAAGGGTGCCCTGTCCTGGTAGGCAGCGAATACCCCTGGTCCTGGTTGACTGGAAGCCCCAGTGGCTTCTGGATATAGGTTGGTCAACCACAGCGATGCTCTATGGTCAGTAGTCCTGTGTGGTAGCATCGGTTCAGCCTTGGTTACATTAGGCTGTGACCTTGGGAAGGTCTGTAGTTTGCCGGGTCTGGAGATGCAGATCCTGGTTTGATTCTATTGGCATCAAACATATTTTTGTGATAGGTCGCACAAAAATGCCTTGGGACGTCTTGAGGGTGACCAACCTCACTACGCCATCAGGTCCTGGATGAGTTGCTGTTATGCGCGCCATTCTCCATAATGCAGGAGGCAGATTGTCCTCCTTCAAGATGACCAGATCGTCCTTTTTTATGACTTCTTGGCTGCTGGCCTGCCATTTGGTCCGTTTTTGTAGTTCAGCAAGGTAATCTCGTTTCCATCTACACCAGAAAGTTTGAATTAAGGCATTTAATTTTTGATATTGGCTTAGTCTGTTCTCTGGTAGCTCGCGGACGTCTAATTCAGGGATGATAGAAGCCTCAGTGCCCATAAGGAAGTGGTTGGGGGTGAGGGGGAGTAGGTCGTTGACGTCATCAGACAAGGAAGTTAAAGGACGGGAGTTCAAACAAGCCTCTATCTGACAAAGTAAGGTATATAATAATTCAAACTGTAATGGATTATTTTTAGTAATTCTATATAAATGAAACTTGGTAGATTTAACTGCAGCCTCCCACAACCCGCCGTGATTTGGCGCCCTAGGAGGAATGAAGTTCCAAACTATACCTTTATCTGCTAAAAACCTATGAATTTTGTCATTGTTCAGCTTTAGACTGGCATACAACTCTTGAAGCTTGTTAGAAGCTCCTCTGAAGCTAGTTGCATTGTCAGAAAATATTTTTTCAGGTTGACCCCGCCGGGCGATAAATCTCTTTAAGCAATTTAAAAAAGTATCGCTTGACAAATCCGTTACAAGTTCTAAATGAACAGCTTTAGTAGAAAAACAAACAAATATGCAAAGATACGATTTGATAAGTGGAGACTTCCTCAGCGCTCCACTCTTCATGTCAATAGGTCCAGCATAATCAAGCCCCGTCACCGCAAATGGTCGACTGGGAGTGATTCTTTCAACAGGTAAGTTTCCCATAATCTGCTGGCAAACTCGAGGTTGGTATCTAAAACATATAATACAGTTATGTAAGACTCGTTTAACAGTATTTTTTCCTAGTATGGGCCAGTATTTCAAGCGTATTTCCGCTAACAGCGCTTGTGGCCCGGCATGTAAATGCACATAATGATAATGTCTTATGATTAATTCGGTTAATTTATGTGTAGACGATAATATTACAGGTTGCCTTTGTTGATGTGATAAGTACGTAGCTAGTTTTAGTCTACCATTTGCACAAATTAAACCATCTAATAATAATCCCCTCGGGATTTTCAATACATTTAGTTGTGATAGTTCACCTAGATAGGCCCTCCAGGGTAGTAAAATTTCATCAGGTAGTGTGTCGTCCCATGCTGCTTTTGATTGCCATAATTTCTGCATAATTAATTTGGCCACCACTAATATGGGGCCTAGGAGTCCCAATGGGTCAAAAGTTGAAGCTATGCACGACAATATCTGACGCTTACTTTCCGTCTTACTTGACGGTCTTTTAATTTCATATGATAAACAATCTGATTCATTATCCCAGATCAACCCTAGGATCTTTTCAATTTTGGAATTGTTAGTGATCATTTGTTCACTATTGCTTTTCCCAGCAATTTCACCCTGGCCCGACCCAGATGACAATTCCGAAATATTCGATCTCGCTTCCTTTATTACCGCATGATGCGGCAAAAAATAGGAATGGTCCTTTGTTTTCTCACATAGCTCCATGTGATTTAATTGCTCATATTCTTTCATAAATTGAGCATACTGAGATTTCAATTCAGGATTCATTAAAAATTTTCTTTCCAAACCTTTGAATCTTTTTTCCGCTGTGCCTAATGAGTCACCAAGTTGGTTGACACACTGGCGGCGCGGCAAACTCACTACGTATCTACCATCGCTCTCTCGGGTGTGCGTGGCTACAAAGTCGGCTTCACAAGCCTTCTCCTCGTGGTTATAAAAACTTGGAGGCAACACCTCTTCCATTTTCCAAAATTTTTCAACTTGATTTGACAATGTATTTATTGATAAACTACAGATTTCTGGTACTGGCCTTTTTTTATGGTGAGCGTTGATCGGGCCCGAGATGATCCATCCTAATTCTGTCCTTTGGAGCGTAGGTCCGGTATCCAATCTTAGCCGATCATTCTTCAAGATCTCCCAAAAACTCTCAGCGCCCAACAGTATATCAATGGGTGCTGCTATGTTGAAGTTTGGATCCGCCAATTCCAATCCAGGCGGAAGCTTGAAATCCTTCCTGGCCACCGTTGCTTGCGGTAAATTTGTAGTTATTTCCTGCAATATTAGACATGTGATATCTTGTTTATAATTTGTTTTTAAAGATTTCATTTTAATTGCAACCCGTTTCTTTATATGGGTCACGTTGTTATGTATACCCGACACGGGTTTGTTTATGTTTTCACACTTCAAATTCAATTTTATTGCGAACTTTTCGCACATAAAATTTGATTGGGCTCCTGAATCAATTAATACCCTTGCTTTATGCATTTCATTATTGCGATCCAACACTCCTATGATTGCTGTCGACAATAATACAGTTTTTTCCGCCTTCACCAAGGTGGAGTGGTTGGACACTGAAACTCGTTCAGTTTCCATATGGTCGCCGCCTCCAGGGCGAGCTTCACCATTTTTATCGGAATCATTACTCGGATGATTCTCCTTATGCAATAAGGTGTTGTGGCTATCGCTACCACATAGCTTGCATTGCATATTAATTTTACAATATGAGGCCGTATGCCCTAACCTCAAACATTTGAAGCAGGCCCTACACCTCTTTATCATTTGGCTTCTCTCTCCTGAAGTTAACTTTAAAAACTTTTTACAATAATAAATTTTATGTCCTTTATCGTGACAACATATACAATTATTGTGGGCGGCTGCTAAGAAAACTGATTCCTTTCTAGGAATGTTATTGTTGCCGCCATTTGTTTTCGGGTAGGTAACATTTTTTTTCGATTCTGTATGTAACATTAATTCTAAAACTTGCGCCCTTGACGTTAAACACTTGAGAAATTCTCCTAACGTTGGTAATTCTTCTTCTAATGTTGTTTGTTCCCAATGCTTTCGCGATATTGCGTCTAATTTATTAGAAACTATATAAATAATTAATGCATCCCATTGATCAATTTTTAAGCCTAAATTTTGCAGAGCCTTTAGGTTCACATTAGTCTCATCAATTAAATAGCGCATGGCTACCGGATCCTCTTGTTTCATTTCTTTAAGTTGAAACAAAGCTTGTATATGTTTATGAACGGTAGTTCGTAAATTTGCAAATCTTTGTTGCAACAATTCCCAGGCTGACACGTAATTTAAATCTGATACTTCGAAATTGGCGATCACTTTCGCTGCATTCCCCTTTAGGCAGGATTGCAGATAATAGAATTTTTGCACATTATTTAACGTTTGATTATTATGCACCAGTGTCTTGAATGTCTCTAAGAAGTTTACCCATGTTTTTTGATCACCATTGAATTCCCTTAATTGGAGGTTAGGAAGTTTTATTGCTACCTTGTTTTGCTCAACGGATTGTAACATTTCTTTTGCTTTCGCTAAAATCGAATAATATTGGTTCTCAAAACTTTCCCTTTGGGAATTATTCTCGATGTCGTCAGAATCTGGTAGAGATTCTATTTGATCTTGAATTAATTCAAACTGGTTTAATATGCTTTCAATTTTCTCGTACCTAATTTGGATCTCGTTTAACGATAAACTATTTATTGAATCCCCGAACCTCGTTAGTTTTCCTTTTAAAACCCCTCGTTTGGCGATTAGCGATTTCATATTATCCATTTTAATTGCGTAAAAACCAAAAAACAAATGTTCCCTTTAAAATATTTTCTGCGCAATCGTATTATAGCTGAAAACACAAATAATGAAATAACCAAATCCAGCCGTACCTTGACAAATTCTTACAAATGATATATTTGAGCTACCTAACCTTAAAAAAAACCAACAATAATAATACAATGACTTGCATCTATGCTGTGGGTAGCCGTTTTTTTTGGTTTCAAATTATTATATTAGCAAAATACACAGTAAAACATAGCTTGTTTGAACTTGGAAATGATTAAAAAGATAGGAAGGCACAAAGGTACTCATCTGAATTTCTTCTGGAATTGGCATCAATTTTTTCCATCAAAAGCCTTTTGTTTGGTGCTGGTTCATTTTTCCTGGTAAATCCTCTGATTATATCCATCCGCTCGTTAGGACCATGTCGAGAATAGTTTGGGGCTTGATGGAGTCTTCAAAATAACAGACGCATGGTTTAGGTTGCACAAAACTGCATTTGTACTTTATTTAATGTTACGAGTTTAAATTTATTCCTGACCCGGGCAAAACACTTTTACAGGTGGTCAGTTGACCATAATTCCTGACTGTTACTATTTTTTGGAGAGAAGAAGTGAAAAAATACACTCGGCGAGGCTTTTTATAACCTAGTCAAAATAACACACATTGACAATCTAATTATCCAAACAAATACAGTCGTAGAAGCCAATGGTAATTAAAACACCTGTTTTATCAATAGGCCCAAGTTTTACTACTGACCGCTAGGTGCTAGGCAGTGCCTTGTAAAATAAATGGTTGTGCACTTAGCTAATAGCTTGTACATTTTAAACAGGTAGATTGCATGTTGCTTTGGCAACTATAAATGAAGTTGGCTAAATAACATTTAATTTTTCATGGGCCGAATAAAGAGGTAAATAAATGATGTTGGCACTTACACTGCAGGGCTGAGGTCGTGCGTAGACTATGGAACAAACAAAGAAACATTAATTTGTTATAAATATAGATTCACAGATGTTATGTAAGTGCTGCTTAACAAGGCATTTAGAAGTCGAAACAGCTGTCACGCCGAACTGTAGATGTGGTAATTGATTCAATAATTTATTTGCGTTCATTGGTAGATTGCATGTTGCTTTGGAAACTATAAATGAAGTTGGCTAAATAACATTTAATTTTTCATGGGCCGAATAAAGAGGTAAATAAATGATGTTGGCACTTACACTGCAGGGCTGAGGTCGTGCGTAGACTATGGAACAAACAAAGAAACATTAATTTGTTATAAATATAGATTCACAGATGTTATGTAAGTGCTGCTTAACAAGGCATTTAGAAGTCGAAACAGCTGTCACGCCGAACTGTAGATGTGGTAATTGATTCAATAATTTATTTGCGTTCATTGGTAGATTGCATGTTGCTTTGGCAACTATAAATGAAGTTGGCTAAATAACATTTAATTTTTCATGGGCCGAATAAAGAGGTAAATAAATGATGTTGGTACTTACACTGCAGGGCTGAGGTCGTGCGTTCAATTCCTGGATGCAATTGATTCTTATTCTGATTCTGTTTCACGTTTTTTTAAATACATTTATATTATCCGTTTTAAGTTTATCTGGAAGGAGATTGTATATTTGTACACCCTCGTGGCCAATGCCTCTTTTGCCATTTTCAGTCCTTACAGCATGTGTGTACAATTTGTTATGTTGCCTAGTATAATGTTCGTGTACTTGTGATGTTTGTTTAAATGTTGTGTTTGTGTGTATAAGTCCATTTTGGATTTTGTAGATTAGGAGACACATGTTGTATTATAACGTTAATTTTAATTTTATTAACGTTTGTCATTTGAGAACCGTTAATATTGTAAAGATTTTGTTCGTTTGAAAAAAATGTTTGTTTATATCGAGGATAATAAAAACATGTATTCTATTTATCTTTCCTATTCACTAATAATCTTTTTCACAATACATTAATCTATCATCACAATCAACTATTTTCTTTAGTCAACCTTAAAAAATAATCGAACATGATCAAATAAAAAGAAAAACCAATTTGGGAGGTGGGTACGGGACTGCCGTCGCGGCAACCATTTGCCAAATGGTTCGCTTCGTTTGGTGAGTTAGCGGAGATTCCCGAATTCATGGGGTGAAGTTTGTCGATGACCAGGCTGCGAACGCGTCTGCCCATCAAGTGTGGCGGGCCGGATCGGGAGTGGACGGTTGAGGGAGACCCTTTGACCTCTCCAGCTGGACTCTCTCTACCCATCGCCTTGACATCTGTTAATCCTGGACACATTGACCCCTATAACTTCTTCTCCTTTATTTCCTTAAAATACTTTCCACACAGCATCCCAAATATATAGGCCCTGAGGGAAATTATTCTCACAAGAGCCTTCTGTGTGGAGAAAACAAAATGGACACCCCAATAGATCACAAAACAACAAAAAAATTATAAAAGTAATCAATAGGTAGGTACTTACCATCATAATAAACATAGAAGTTCCAAAACCAATCATTATTATTGAACTCAAATAATATCTTTTTGATTTTTCCGGGCAGTAGGCATAAGCTGTCAATCAGTTAGAATTATTTACATTCACAGAAACAGGTAACGATCATTACCGTCAGATATTTTATGTACAAATGGATATTAGTGTTATGTTAAGGTTTGAAGCATTCGATTCGATTTTAAGTGAAATTTGTAATAAAAATAATAATAATTTGTAAAGCGCCGTTTTTGTTAAAAAATATCTAAAAAGCGCTGCATAATTTATATATATAATTTTAATATTTCAAAAAAGATTCAGAAAACATATAAAATGGCAGGTCATGTCAGATAAACACACTTTTATCAGAATTTTTAAGCTTGGAGAAGATACGACTTCGAACGTAGAGGACACTATATTAAAAACACCTGAAATTACATGATTTTACATTATTTTTAATTTACCCTTCATTACTAGTGTTGTAAGATTTTATTTAATTAACAAGAATAAGGAATACACATTAGTACAATGTTATAAAAATAAATAAAGAAGAAACAACAACAACAAAACTGTTATGCAGTGATGTATGATCAGTGCAGATTAGGCACATTATAACATCAGCTAACATTGCATACGAGTTACCAATGGTGTGTAATAATAATAATAACATAGCATTTATATAGCGCAGTTGAGTGTCATTTCACTCCAAGTGTGCAATTTATTGATATTTTAATCTATAACAGAATTGTAGACTGAAACCGTAGTGTAATTGTCACAATAATACATGCAATGGAACCATGATCTAATGGTTGGAACATGAAGGTGAATATACATTAATATTTATGGGCTATCCATTTGATAATTTGTAATTTTATATCAAAAATTGAAGTAAAAAAAAAGCTGGTTTTGTCACTTAACTTCAAATATTTCAATGAATGTAATAAAAACTCATAATTGATTGATACTAAATTAAAAATGATGGTCTCTTTCGGTGCTTTATTGATCTTCAGAAATCTTTTGACACAAATAGACATTCAAATATTAAATAGCTTAAAAAATAGGAATGGCCGAAATGACAATGAACCTTTTGATAACATATATAACAGAGCGAGACCAACAATTACAGATTGGCATACAAATGAGTAACCTAATGCCAGTATACAATGGAGTCCCCAAGGAAGTGTACTGGGACCGATTCTATTTGTTGTCTATATAAATGATAACTTGTATAAACACTATAATTACTATTACTAAATAGATAACATTTTTGATAAACTACATATGAATGCCATAGAAATAATGTTCAATGTCACTGCTCAGTAATAGATAAGGTATAAAATACCTCTGAGTAGTAAGACGATTGAAATAGGTTGCAGTAATCACAGTGTTTATTGAGTCAGTGTTGTCTTGAGATGATTAGTCCTCCATGTTGAAGATCGACACCAGATGTAAGCGAAGAAGACGGTGATGGAGTGGTCGAAGCTATGAAGTTAGTGACTCGACACCGCGTTGGTGGAGACGAGACTTCTAGATGATGTCCAGCACTGGAGATGACGTTGAGTCTTCCTGTTACTATGGAATACCATTTACTATAATCAAATTCACCATAATATTTTGTATGTACAATATAGTCGCTAAAATTAAATAAAAACTGATCCAAATAATATAACATTATAACTTCTGTCTTAAAAATAAAACAATGGGAAAAAAGGAAGTAAGCGTTTTCCTACAAATACACAGAATAAGCCAAGACAAAGAGAATAACTTGAAAAAAAAATTGAGTTTAGAAAATTCACGTCCGCAACACGGTATTGCCAAAACCGAAGGACTACCACCAAATTTCCTGGAAATCTAAAACCAAACAAATCAAAAATTTACAAACTCTATTCGACTGCATTGCTAATAATACCAGATATGGATTCATTCTATTCGCTATTGTGTGTGATGGGATTTACTCGAGTTGCAGCTGATGTTACTGATTTGATAAGCAGATTGCCTTTAGAAATCGCATCTATTATCTTCAGAAAACTTGATGACAATTCCTTGTTATCGGCATCCAAGGTTGACCCCGTGTGGTCTTCAGTCATCAAGGAGGATAAAGTTTTACGAACCCGACTTCGCAGATATGTGCGTTCGTCAAGGATCTGTGATCCTTTTTATCTTCGGCGTTTTAATACAGAAGAAAATTTGGCCAAGAAAACATCCAATTCGATGTTTGTTTGGATTGGTTTCAACGCTATGAAAACTTTTTTACCTGAGGCCAGTAGGCCTCTGAAACGAAAAATTATTGATGATTATCCCACCATAGTTCAAAAGAAGAAATTGATAAGATTTTAAATTGTTTGTGTTAGCTTGTTTAATGTTAACTGGTTTTATAACAAAAATATTATACATAACAAAACTCTTTTTTCTTCGACGCTATTATAAATATATTATATCTACTTTACTTCACAAACTACTAATTTATAATAATATATAGTATATTTGCAGCACGTTCCAGAGTGCAAGATACCTTACCAGGATACGACCGAGGATTGAACCTTCCTCCCCCGTTTGGAGTAAACCGCGCTAAAATCTGAACCAAACATCGATTGGGTTCGACCGATATTTATTTCGTTTATTATCTGCTGTAAGTCATCCGAAATTTCATGAAATGTGTATAGGTCCGCATATGTGATTGCCATCATGATAGAATGCATCATGTCATCGACAATGACTTTATCTGCTGCATTTCAGCTTGATCAGATATCGGTAAATGGATTAATTTTTCCGCTTCCAAAATTTGGATTTATTCATTACCGAAAAAAAATCAAATAGATTTATATATAAGAAGCAATTTAAATTCATACCAGAATTATATAAAAAAACAACAGAAAACTATTTTACTGACTTTTATATTTTTTAAACTCGGAGGTGAAAATGTCAACTTTATAATTTGTTAAAAATTCAATACAGTTGACAGAATGAGATTTTGATTATAATATTGATAGTAAATATTAAATAAAACTAATTTGTAAAAAAAAATTGATGGGCTTAAATATAAATCACATACCATCGATTTACGCTGGAACACAAATTTACTGTATGTAAAATAGATTTACGATGGAACAAAAATTAACTGTAAGTAAAATAGAATTATGTTGGAACACAAATTTATTGTATATATATAGAATTACGTTAGAACACAAATTTATTCTGTAAAATAGAATGTCGACCCAAAAAACTTATTTCTCCAATGTTTTATTTTTTTATTTTAATTTTTATCTTAGTAGATTGGGCAAGATAATTTTATACTTTTAAGTAAAAAAAATGTCGAAGTAACATCTAAAATCATAAAATATTTAATAATTTAATATCCCATATTTAAATTTGAAATCAAAACAGATAGCTCACCTTCGTAATGAAAAATTTGTTAAGCCTCTTGGTTTTAACAAAATGTATAATAGTAATAGCGAAGACAGGGCTAAGCTTACTAATAGTTCTAGTTATCCGATATTAGATGGCTAAACCAAAATAACATATTAGAATTTGTGTTTTAATTTTTGTCTGACTACTGATTTCGCTAGTCAGCGTATGTGTTCGAGAATTGAAATTGTATTCCTGCGTAATGTGTCGAATTATTCGGGTTCAACGAACTCTCAATTTTCAAAATTGGAACTGATGAGTATAAATCGTATAAGACAAGCGATAAAGTAGATACCAAAATATTTTATTAGTTAGTAATTATTAATTTGAAATTGTGCATTTTTTGTTGTTTTATTTAATTGATACAGTGAAGATAGGCTAATGAGATAACGGGCGTGGTTCAACTATCTATTTAAATTTGTAAATACCATTTGGCGTTCTATGTTTATGTTCTGTTCAAAAATTAAGTTTAAATAGATATAATAAATTCATAACAGTGTCAAAGAAAAAAGAATTTAGTTTTTAAAAATATTTTTTTATTAAACCAGTTAAACATATATATAAGAAAAAACAAACAATTTAAAATCTCATAATTTTCTTCTTTTGAATAATGATGCAACAATCATCAATTATTTTACATTTCAGCGGCCTACTGGCCCTGGGTTCAAAAGTTCTAGCGTTGAAACCGAAGGTAGCGCCAGCAACAAACATCGACTTGGAAGTTTTCTTGGCCAAATGCTCTTCGGTATTGAAACGCTGAAGATTAAGAGGATCACAGATCCTTGACGAACGCACATATCTGCGAAGTCGGGTCCTTAGAACTTTATCTCCCTTGATGACTTAAGACCACACGGGGTCAACCTTCGATGCCAATTGCAAGGAATTGTCATCAAGTTTTCTGAAGATAATAGATGCGATTTCTAAAGGCAATCTGCTTATCAGATCATTAACATCAGCTGTGACTCGAGTAACTCCCATTACACATAATAGCGAATAGAATGAATCCATATCTGGTATTATTTAGCAATGCAGTCGAATAGAGTTTGTAAAATTTTTGGTTGGTTTGGTTTTAGATTTCCACGAAAATTGGTGGTAGTCCTTTGGTTTTGGCGATACCGTGTTGCGGACGTGCAATTTCAATACGCTTTTTTAAATATTTTTTTTTTCGTTCTTGTCTTATTCTGTCAATTTGTAGGTAATTGCTTGCATATTCTTTTCCCATTGATTTATTTTCAAGGACAGGAAATTTAATTTTATAGCGATAAATTAAATATATTAAACATTGTTCATACAAAATATTGTGGGGAATTTAAGTATAGTAAATGGTACTTCATAGTCCTCCTGACTCGGGTGTTCTGTGCTGAGGCGGACTAATGTTATTTAATTTAATTTAATTTGTATTTTTAGGTCTTTATCAGTATTTTTTATTAATTTTTTCATTGACTTCTTTTAGCCAGATTTTTATTCTTGATTTGTATCCACTAAACTTTTTTATGCGTTTTTTATCCGGGAAAAGGATGTTGTGGAATTTTGTTGCATAACAAATGTAGTTTCTTTGTCCGGATGTGGTTTTATAACTTAGGTATATAATTCATGTTTTGTATGTGTAGTTACACAGTCTAGTAGAGGATTCCGTATTTTTATATAGTTTTAATAAATATTTTTTCAAAACTATTGAAAATTTCATTCCACGGTGTTCTTATGGGTACATTCAGCATTGTTTTAATAATTACATTCATATAATCAATTTTGAATGAAAACACTAACATTAATATACTTTGGCACTTCGTTTGTACTTTTTGATACTAAACAGTAGTATTTGTTTTCTTTCAATTCTATGAGCTTCAGTAATTCAACTACGCCTGTTCCTGTGTCCGATAAGACACTGCAAATGTCTTATCGAATATTCCCAATATCCGGTAGGACATTTGCAGTGTCCGACTGGACATTTCTTATATCCAATAGGACATTTATAATCTTCATTAGGACATTTCTAATCTCAAATAGGACATTTCCAATGTCCAATAGGATATTATCTATGTCCCACCGGACATTTTGAATGTCCCAATGCCCTGCGGGCGGCACATTTGCCCAGTTTGAGTGATACTTACAACAGTTAAATATGTTTTTGGCACGAAAGTTTCCTGGTCAAAACTTACCTTTTTTACTATTTACTATTTAACTTTGAAATATAATTACGACAGAATTTCTTCGGTGAGTTATGAAAGTTTCCAGTTTTGGTCACCGTGGGGTTGCAGGTAAATTTTGTAACGGTATTTCAGTATGAAATCGGGTCTTAATTTTCAAGTCTTAATTTTTTGAGTCCGGTCGCGTTCAAACTGAAATAAATCTTACGGTCGGTTAAAATTGAGGAGCAGATTGGTCTTTTTTTGCCTGCAGACCCCCGATTTTTTTGCGCGAAGGCTATGCGGAATTTACCCGAAACATACGATTTGAATTCAATCAATCAGAGGGCCGAAACCGTCCAGATGATAACGTAAAAATACAATCAGATGGTCTATTGTGTCAAAAGCTTTCTGAAAATCTATGAATAAAGCCAAGAAAAAAATCGATGAATAAAGCACTGAAAGAGTCCAACCTTTTTCTGTAGAATCAATCGATTATGAGTTTTTTTACATTAATTGAAATTGTTGAAGTTAAGTGACATAAGAAATTTTTTAGATCTTATTTTTTGATATAAAATTTTATTGCAATTAAAATTTAAATGCAATTGCAAATGATCAATTGGATAGCCCTTATATATTGGATGTTGATTTCTTTCATGTTCCTACATAAGATCAAGCTTCCCTAGCATGTATTATTGTGACAATCATACAACGGTTTCAGGCGACAATACAGCTATATTTTAATAGATTACACACCATTGGTAACTCGTATGTGATGTTAGCTGATGTTTTTAATATGCCTCTATCGAAATATAAATCTGTACCGGACTCACATCACTGCATACAAGTGTTTTGTTTATTATTATTTTATTACATTGTACTAATGTGTATTATTTATTCTTGTTAACCAAATAAAATCTTACAATTTTTTTCTTACTTTCCATATTGTCAATAACTTTCATGTATGTAAATAGCACTTATGACGTTAGTTGTAAATAAATTTATTTCAATAGTAACGGGGGTTTAAATTAATAAAAAAATTAAAATCATGTAATATCCAGTGTTTTTAAAATGGTACAGAGCGTTACTTAGAGTATCTTCCACTCTGGAACGGGCTGAAAAATAGTAATTAGTAATTTGTGAAATAAAATTTTGATTTTGATTTGAACCCTCGATCTCCTGCTTGCTAGTCGAACCTGACAAATACGGAGACCGATTTATATAGTAGTACGATTTTTTTTACTGAATTCTGTTCTGTTAATTATTTAAATTAAGGCGAAGCTTAGTGCCAAATCACTATTTTGATTAGTCTTTATAACGAATTGGTTTACATTATGAAAACCCAAAAATATGCTTTAGTTGAATTGAACGTTTTCCTATAGCTTCGCTTGAGTAGAATACAAATAAAAAAAATAAATGACTCAGTAAAAATATAAATGCAAATTACTACAAAAGATATTTTTTCAATAGAAATGAATGAACGCATAAAGAAAACAACTTTAAAAAATACAGTTTTATAGCTAAGATTATCTGTGACAGTTTCACTTGATTAATTTTTTTGCTTTCTTATAAAATTATTTACAAAATAATTAAAAACCAGTTTTTTGCTTGAAATCGAACGTTTCTAGACTCCGTTTGTCAAGCAATTTTAATGTCTATTTTCTACAAAATAAGGTATACCAAGGATATACACATTTTTGGCTTTTAGTTTCCTCTTAAATATTATGTAAAAACGATAAAACTAATATGTTGATTTCCCAGCGATTATTAAATAAACAATGTTTTCTTTCTGATTTCAGTTTAAAGACCTCGTGCAAAATGTCATGCGCATTCAGGTGGGCGACACGCATGCAGCGGTGGGCGGTGCGCACGCTTTCGTACTTCTGGTGGCAAGGTGCCTGGGCCTGGCTCCAATGAGTTTCAAGCGTACTAAGACCGATAAGCCCGTGAGGTGGCTACTAGCCATTTCACCAACACTCTGCGTACTTAGCTACTTGCTTATTACCATCATGCGTGAGTGGGCATTATTGTAAACATACAGCTATGGGTGAATGGTCATGACAAGTCTTGCTAAAATTTCACTCTAGGAACAAAATTTACGGTAAATGGAGGCGTAGAAGCTATTTTAAATATGCTTTAAAAAAGTCTGAAAAAGGTACATTACATGGCAATGTAAAGTTGTTGTGTTCCTTCTTCTTCTGATCACCTAACCTATCGGACATTAATTAGGTTACTGCAAAGAGTATAGGTCCTAATACAGTACCTTGTGGGACACCATGTTTGACAAGATTGAAATTGCGCAAGCATTCTCACATTTTGAACGTTGACGGCTATTTATTATGTTGTTTTGTAGTGAAATCACTTATCTTCGATTTAAATTTTGGATAAAAGAGTTCTATGGTTAATCAAGGCTTTTTTTAAGTCAATAAAAATTGTTAGAGAGTTATTAAAGCTCTCTAATTAAAAATTTAGGCGTATTAGATCTACCAAAAAAATTATATATAAAGATGCAAAAGTCGGTCATTTTGAATACATGTAGGATAACAAAAGATTTTTTAAATATTTATGTTGAGGGATCAGTAGGATTTATAGGCCCTGTTAGAAGTTCTACCGAGCCGAACCCTCTGATATGAAAATATCTGGAGTCGGTGAATTATTTTCCCATTTGATCTCTGATGAATTGACGTGTTGTTCTTGTATTGTTTTGTATTTATTTTGCTTATATAATGCACTTACATAATGTTGATTGACTAGATGATCATTTGTGGAAAAGTGAGTGGAAGGGTTAAGTTTTTCCTTTGGGGAAGATTTAACCCGGACAACTAAATCGGAAGTTTAAAAAAAAATGGTATCATCTAGGTTAGAATATTCACATTCATAATATGTTCAGACAATATCATTACTATCATCGAGGCAATCTCTATACCAGGGAGAACGCGGCGGAACTGCACTTTTTCACGACATTCATTTACTGTTTCGAATTTGAAATATTCTAATCTGTAAGCAGTGTGGACAACCCGATTCTATATTTATTTTATTTATTTATTTATTTACGCCCTAATGGGCTTTTACAAAAGTAGTTAACAAGTAATACAGTTGTGTTACATAGTTTACAATAAATTATGATTTTTGATTAAATTAAGGTAAATTCAAATTAATATTGTGGATTACGGAAAGCTATATATGTATTAAGGAACATATACATATAAAAACAAAAGTGTATTCACTACAGAGTTGTGAATTCATACATCTCAGTAAAATGATTAAAAAGATTTCGTTTTATAACTAATACGGAATTTTTAAGCATGTCTACAATATTCCCAATGGCAATGCCCGAGTATAAATAATTCGATCCTTATTTTTATTATTACTTGTATTTGTTACTTAGATTTTTAAAGCCACGGTGAGCATCTTCCTCTACTTCTCTCATCAATCTTCTGGCTGAATTATTAGTTACGTTTCTTTGATCACCAAAAAGTGGTATTTTTTACAGAGTTTGCACTTCCAGCGGAAAAACAATAATTCAATTCATTTTTATTACTTTCCCCACAATTGACTACTAACCCTGGTAATCAAAATATATTTCTCAGTGTGTTTTAGTCTGTTTGGCCTTGTCAGCGAACTGAAAACCCCCTCCAAGCCCTCCATCCACGTTACTGAAATTATGGTGGACTGCTGTAACATCTTTGTGGTGACGGTCAGCTCTGCTTCAGTGGTGTTTGGAGCACCCAGAAGGGCGCGGAAAACCATCATTCTACAGAATCTGCTAACGTATGTAAGTGAAGTCTTGCTAATCTCTCTTTTTTCCGCAGTGTCTCTCAGCTTGTTTGGGCTGGCTAGCGAGCTCAGCACGGACCCCGAGCTATCCATTCGTATGCCAAGCAAGATGCTCAGAGTGGTGGGTTCCTGCGACATTCTGGCCGTGGTGGCCACATCTGCTACGGGGGTCTACGGAGCCCCAAATAGGGTAAAGAGAACAATTTACGTGCTGACCCTTCTGACTTCTGTGAGTGCTCCTCATTTCACCGTTACCGCAAGCCTACTTTTGAATATTCATTGAAAGTTTCTTTCCCTTTTGATTTATATGTCTACACTTACTGCTTGGTACATGTCAATTGATTGAACTATTCACATATGAAATTCCCTTAACCATAACCAATTTGTGCCACTATTTCTTGTAAAATTAGCACGCTTATACTTGGCTAACGTGTCATAATGACGTTATCAGTAACTTAACCGCCAGTTTGGGATCAGCAGTAAAATAATTTCTATGATTTTCTCTTCATCCTCATCACAGGTCTTCTGGTGTTCAGTTTTGAACATACCCTTCCTCAATGTTAGATTTTAGCCGTTTCTTGCCAACTCTCTTTTTCTGTGGACGAAAGATAATGTTTCTGGTCTAGTCCTAGTGTGGAAATTGCAACACCCATTCGTCTTCATCTTTTAAAAATTATGGTGATCATTTTTGGTGTCGACACTTTTGTCCTTTATTGAACATATATTTGGTGGCGTTAAGTTAAATAACGTCACATAATTAACGCAATGGTCATTTCTCAGGTGGACAGCAGCCTAGGTCTGGAGTTGTTATATTCACATGAACGCAACTCCTGCTTCCTAGTAGTCATGGTTCTACTTCTATGGACGTGTCTTTTGATGGATGATTTTGCCCTCTACGCCATCCAGGCAAAGCTGAACAACACACAATGTGAGTATTCTGATAATATTTTGAAACCAATAGTTTTGTTTGTACATAATATTTTTATCTAGTTTTCCGATGCCTTTTAGTTCTTGTGAATTTTCTTTTCTAACGAAAGATCTGCTAATTTTATATGTCATGCTTGTGTGCAGTTACATTCCTCCGGAACTACATTGCATTCTACATACTGTACTACGTTGTTATAATGCTTGAGGTACAGTTTGCCTATACAGCCCACGCTATTTACCTGAGGATCAAAAAGCTCAATTCAGTACTGGTAGCCACGGGAAGGAACCTTTCCCTCATTGATGGTAAATATTAATATTATTGATAAATAGTTCAGTTATAAAACTTTCTATATACTGATTCTTACAAACTTGAAATCTTTACATTCCGATAGAAAAATCCACCAACATTAAGCAGTCTTCACCAGTTTTCAAAATAAAGGTCAAACCAACTGATCCCGTTAGACGTGGTTTGGTGGACGCTTTAGGATTAGTCCCAGGTAAAGGTATTTCGCTTATAGCACCGTTGTAACATATCCTTCTTTCTCATAAATTATAAATGTAATAGAACAAGGGTGCCAACAACCATTCTATGCTATTTTGATATCTGTTTATCCTCGTACCTACTACCAGGAAATAAATTTTTAAGTCTTTGATGAAAGTAATTGGGCGTTATCATATCTCTCTTCCTTAATTTGGAATCCCCTTTTATCTTTTTTGGTTATTTCATCTTCATCATTTTTTATAAATGCATTTTAAAAGATCTCCAAAAACACGCTTCTTATTTTAGTGTAATACAGTTGCTTGTGGCTTTATTTTTTTACACAGCATAATTATTTACTTTCATCGTCATCCTTGTCGACGGTTTATCTTCCGAAGAGATCTATGAAACCTCCAACACTTTAGCTTTGCCTATGAATACGGTTTTACCTTCATACAATCAACTATACTCTTTTATAATTTATGTTTTTTACTTTAACGGGGGTAATGGGTTTAATTATCGAGGGACCATTTATACAGATAACAAAGAAGCCAAATCTCAAGAGCCAGAGGAGTGCATAAGAAAACTTTCAGAGCTTCACGGAATACTCTGTGCAGCTGCCAGAGAAGTGAACACCAGCTATGGTCTTCCAGTTCTGATCATACTCATCAGCACCCTGCTCCACCTCATAGTGACCCCGTACTTCTTGATTTTGGAGATGGGTAAGTGATAAAATCAAATTTACTAGATCTATTTATGGATTGGATACTTCTAAGCATCCAGACTCACGATCTCAAGAATATATGAGGGAGTTACAGGCCCGAGAGAGAAACATGAAAATTACTATTTGTGAGTTGGGTATGGGTACCGCCGCCCCCAGAACATTTTATTGGATAACCAACACCTCCACCATAGGTCGCACCAAGTGGTTCGCCAGGTTTGGTAACTAAGCAAGGATGTCCCGGTTCATGGGGTTAGGTTCGGCTAGGTATTGGCCGTGGATGCCAACTTACTGCGTGGCCGGGCGGATTGGGACAGACTGGTTGAGGGAGGCCATTTGACCTCTTCAGCAGGAATCTTTTGACCCATCGCCTTGCACCGGACTGGGAGGGATAGATTCATCTCTCAGTCACTCCTGGACACACTGAACCGCAGATGATACGTTTTCTTTGGGGATGCTGTGTGGGGGTATATATTTCCCTCAAGGCCTCCTGCGTGGAGCTAGTGTAGAAAATTGAGAAGCGCTCAGCATTAAGCCCATGCTTCTCTCTTCATGCAAAGATCGCGGAAGAGGTGGTTTGATCATGTGCCCAGAATGCAGGCAGAATAACTACTTCCATGGAAAAGACGTCATATTGATCGTCCCAAACAAAGTCAGGAAAAAATTGAATAAGCTGTGCTTAGAGAAACTGAACTTCAAATAGACACATCTTGGGCATCTTTCAGAATCATTGAGTTCACTCACAAAATTATTCACAACTTGTTTAATTTAATTATTTGAGGTTAAACCCGTTAGACTCGATCTATTATTTCAGATCAGGTATATCTAAAGCATCTTTTTCTGTTTTACATATTTTTTCTATCTTTATTTATTAAAATATTTTTGCTAAATGTATTATGAAAGTTACTTCAATTTTATTGAAATTACCTTTTTTTAATAACCTATGAATGTAATATATCATAAAAAAGAAGATAATGCTTATAACTCTAATCGAACATGAAACAGAACAATACACAGAAAAATGAAAAGTTAACGGTCTCAACTGGGAATCAAAAACACAAGATCTCTGTCTTACTGGGACAAAGCTTCAACCAACTCTGAAAACTTTTTAATTCCACTTTTCGTCTTTTTGCATTCTCTTGCTCGCGCATGTGCTCTATTTTTTTTTATTCGTAATTTTTCTATGGTATTTTAATATCTTACATTTTACACTGTTAAAACAAGGTTGTAACACTTCTTTAAAAAACGCCAATTCTTCAAGTATTTTGTGGCTTGTTAATAAAACCTCTCGGAAAGGAGATAATACACGTTTCATCGCTAATACAGCAGATTTTTAAAAACTTTTAAATTTATTAAGCGTAAGTGTTCTAATAAATTACTTTATGATTTTCTGAAGGTGGTGCGCATCGACCTCATCTTCTTATTTTACAAGCATTCTTTTGTTTGGTTCATGGCCTCAGATTGTTACTACTTGTGGAGCCATGCCATCGGACTAAAGCAGAGGTAATCTATTAAGGAACCTTTAATTAATAAGGGCTCTCACAAACAGGCACGAAATATTACTAGCAACTGTCTCAGTCTTTTGAGGCTTATAGCGGGTTCAGACGTTTCTATTTTAGTTGTTCAACTTTTATTGAACGTTAACTTGACTTGATTCGTTGAAAGAACGTTCACACCTGTCAATATTCTTTCAAGTGTCGAGATGATCAAGCAAAATCGAAAAGTGTCAACCCTCTATTATGAGCATGTCCAAACCTGAGTGGAATTTTAGTGGATTTTACAACGTTTTTTTCGTGAATTATTCGCTACCTCTATAATTTCGCGCTTATTAATCAAGGCAAGAAGTGAAAAAAGAATTTGTGTTAGCACGAAATTTAATAATCATATTACATGGTTTATTCCACGAATATTACAAATGCATACCAAAAACAACAAGATATGGCTGGAAATAAGGAAGGAACTGAATGAAAATATGTCATTATTATTACTAATTTGGATTTGTTTGGCTATTACGACCGGTCAGTGGCCGAGTTGACATCGCGCTTGGGTCCCACTCGGGCGTAGTGTGTTCAATTCCTGGATAAGTCCTCCATCACAACACAAGCAAAAATTTTCAGCTTACTGTGGTGGTAGTAGGAGATTTTCAAATTTTGTCAGGTTATTCGTAACCCGGGAGTGTTTGTCTTTCTTTAAAAAAAAATAATAATAATCCGAAATAATTTTGTGACCGCCACAGATGCGAAATTTTGCAGCCGCCGCGGCTGCATATATATTTTGTGCCGATTTTTTGAAGCCTATAGAATAATTTTAAAAATAATCTACCTGGTTTCATACTAAGACTTCATCTGCCATTCGCGCATGCACCAGCCGGTTACCCGTTTCTCCTCCACGCAAATATCTTACATTATAAATTTGTGAATATAATTGACTATTAACATTTTAATTATAAATTACCAGGCTGCCAGGACTGGAGACATAGTTGGAGAGATGTTGGGCCACGGAGCTCTTGATAGCGCCGTTCTCAGGAGACTGAAGATCTTCTCTCGTCAACTCCTGCATAGTTCGCCTGACTTCACAGCTCTTGGAGTCTGCACGCTGGACCGGCCCCTCATTGCCAGTGTAATTTTATTTTACTTTCTCTGTTTAATCTTTAATTATTTTTGTTTTAATGAAACGGAGACGGTTAAGATAGTTCAAGCTAATTTTACTATTTCCTATTTAACTATGTTCATCAGAGTTGTCATTGGATATTTAGCTATGTATCCTGGTTCCGTAATGTGTCTTTCCCCAGGTATCTGAGCTTTGTTTACATCAGGGCAAGATATTGGCACCATAAGTGAATTGGAGTCTCTTTATCCTCTTCACATTTCCTGAATCTATAGCAGTGTCCGGTCAGTTGTCTTACCAGTTCCCTAAGTGGGTTTCTGTCCACATTGAGCAGTTACCTGATTCGTCTAAAATTAATGTTTCGTCTTGGGAAGGGGATTTCAAATATCCTTATCATGAAAACCTTATTTCAGGGTTACTTTTCTACTAACATTTAATCATTCTTTAGTTCTTTATTTTTCCTTATTTTCCTATCCGTTAAAGACTGGCTTTATTTTAAATTTACCAGTGCCTAAGTAACCATTTGCTAGAAAGCATATTGTTATTTATTAATTTACCAATTTGCTTTGATTTAATGGTTTCTGTTTTCATAGTTACTAAAATCAGGAAGTATAATTTTTAAGTGTGATAATAAAGTTATAATAGAAAGAGTCAATGTTACGGATATTTGATTTTGTTTCCAACTAGTTAACGTGTACCGAGCGTTGTTCGGGGATTATTGATTTAAGTTAAAGTTTTGAGGTTGTAAATTCTAGTGTACCCATCAACTGGGTGCATTTTAAAAGTGTAAATACTATTATTGTATTATAATAAGTATTTGTTTCGCTTGGAGTCATACATTGTCCTCACACCTCTCTCTTCGTTCATCACGTACGCTTTTTACCACAAATAGTATTTGATTCGGGATTTTTCCCACCATTTACTTCATATATCATGGAAAGCACATTTTTATTGTTAAAAAACACCGTTATATCGACTTTCATTTCGACTCCGTATCTCATTCCCGTGATAATATTTTAAGAATTCAAACCACTCTCTTAACTTTCCTGACACTAAATACAACAAAATTTTCAAATTTTCAGCCAAATCAGTTCAGTAGTTTTTGAGGAGACAAACAAAGAAACATTCATGTTTATACATATTATAGGTTATAATCGGATTCGGTTCTGTGTAGTTTTATGGCTAATTACTTCACATAAAAGCAAGATTAAACGGAAAGCACATTTTAACCTTTAACAAAGAACTTTTTTATATGGTAACAGGTGTTACACGCCTTGTTAAGAGAGGAATGGCCTTCTTCATACAAAACATAAATTAAGAGATTTGATGCCAAAATACTTTACCAAACTGAATAATTATTTTTTGATCAAAACATATAGTAATATGTCCTGTTTTTTTATTTGTGTTATAAAATATAGAATAATTAGTGATAATTTAAAAAAATATATATATTGTTTAATCTTATTTGTAAATTTAAAGATATACAAATAAAAAATAAAACATAAAACAACGTTTTTGTGTCGGAAATTAATTTTTTTGTTCTAAAGTATAATTAATACATTTTCATCAATTATTATTATTTCCAATATAATACAGATGTCCTTCTGTAGACTGAATACTTATGTTTTGTGTATTTTAATTTAAAAACATTTTTTTGTGTTTATAAAAAAATAGTTTTATAAATTTTCGTTTTTAAAATATTCATTTTTGCAGGTCAGTGCAGCAGTAACCACATACTTGGTGATATTGATTCAGTTTCAGAAGCAAGATGGTAAATAAACTGCTGGAAATAAAATTAAAACTTCAATAAGTCCTCGAATATGAAGCCGTCCAAATTTATTATCAAGAATTACGAAAATTTCTTACGAAGTACTTACCTGTTATTTTGGCTTACTGTTAATTAATTTGACTTACGAGTAAGAAGATTACTATTAATTAATTTGGCTTACATAAGAGTAAGTGAGATTACTGTTAATTTATTTGGCTTACTTTAGAGTAATATGCTCAGGAATATACCTGAGCATATTCAAATAAAGATTTGTACTTACCTGTTAAATTGGCCAGTGATTCTTTGTATCTAAAGTGGATAAAACTATATAATTATTTTTCCAATTGTTATTAATATATACTTGTAACCTATAATGTGGCTGAAATGTATTATCACTATTTTTGTACAAAGACAAAAATAAAATACATTCAAATGAATGTTTGGATATAATACTATCCCCCTCACTAATAAACGTGATTTAAATTTTACACAGTTGATAACCATTTACCCGACATCTTGTATTTTATTAGTTGTGTAAAATATAAAACACTTTTTTATTCAATAATTTTATGTATTTTTAAACATAACGACGCCCGAAAGGCAAAATAGCGTAAGGGCGTTTTTGACAATTTAGTAAAAAAATAGTTAATCATACAGTTTTCATTAGAATTTTTGTCTTTCCGGCGTTGATATAATAATTATATGCTGTAGAAATAAGATCCCTGAGGTGTATATGTGGTGAAACTATGTGTGATTGTGTGAGAAATTTGGAGATCCGCGAAGAATGCAAGGCTGATGTAAGCGTAATGAGTAAGATTAAGAAAGGAACTGTGATGAACTTGCCCTGGGATAATTTTTTTTTCCGTTTATTGTAGGAATTAATTAATTCTGGTTTCTCCAATCAAAACGTGGTCAGAGGAGAATTCTAGTTAAAGATGCTGGGAACTAGAGGGTGTCGTTTTTTTTTATCTACGCCAAAAGTTAAGATGCAGCCAATCAGAGAAGCCTAATTAAAGTTCGAAATAAACAGGCTACACCTACCTTATTGATTTATTATCGTGAGAAGGAATTTTTCAGTTGATTTCACGAAATACTGACTTACCAGATGTTGGCGTTAAAGTTATTTTAAAAACAAGTGCTTGAAATTATGATGATAGCAAAAAAATAGGAACATGCACTGCATCGTCAGAGACCTCCGTGATGGTACTTTGAATTCTCAGACTTATTCCAGTGCAGTAGCAATGAATTTGGCAGGTTGAGGCGGGTAGAAAAAAAAACCCTAACAAGATCAATAAGAAACAATTCAACTCCGTTAAGCAATGCTACTAAATGACTTATTAAGTAGGACATATGCCGTTAAATATAGTTACGTAATTTTTCTTAGGATTAAGACGAATTATAATTATGACGAGCGAGGTAAATAACATTTTAACAGGACGAGTTTGGAAGTTGCTTAGTTAAATTAAAATTCTGCAGGAAGATTTAAAAATAAAACTATTACATCATAATTATTTACTACATCCTAGACCGTGTTGATAATTGTAAGCCGAGCTAAAATGCTGGTGGGCCGACACGCCACTGGACTGAGGGGAGTCGGGTTTCATTCCTTGGCAAAGAATTTGACAGGTTATTTAAGAAGCAACAATTTATTGGTTTTGAAACGATGGAAATTAATGTGACGGATTCTAGTGCTTATAATCTATGTGATCGTTTTATAGCGATTCTGTCCTAAAAGTTTCAGATTTTGAAAAAAATAAATTAGATATCGAATATGGCGAAAGGCGGAGTTGATTTGGTGGAGGAGAAGAGGGGGTGGGGCAGATAGTCTAGATTGGGTAGCGAGAAGAGACGGTCGAGAGAGTCTAGATTTGAAAGCGCGGGGAGACGGTCGAATAGAATCAAGATAGTCAGGGTTTGGAAGCGCGGGAAGACGGGCAAGATAGTCAGTTTTGTAAGCGTTGGGAGACGGTCAAACAGAGTCAAGATAGTCAGGGCTTGAAAGCGTTGAAAGACGGGCAAGGAGATGCAGATAGTGAAGATCAGGGGGAATTCAAAGTCGGTCGAGTATAGCCAGGATCGGTCAGTGTTGTAATATAGTCAAGGCGATTAAAAGCCAGGAGACGCGTCAACAAAGAATTTATGATTTTATGACACGAACGCGGCTAAAATCATTTAGTGTAGAACGTGTGAGTTTTCTTAAATCATGGGTATTTTACTGCATGTGACTGTGTTTGTTTCTTATAATTATTTGGATTGCACTAAGATGAATTGGTAAGTCTTATTATAATCTAATTATTAACCCTTATTTCCCTTATGTAAACCAAATAATTCAATTGTATTTTGAAGTAAGAGTATTTAACTTAAATACTATAGTTAATTATGTTAAAATCTTGAACGGAAGAATTCGTGACAATAGCGTCCGGACCCTTTAGCAAAAGGGGCCATAAATCACATATTGTGTTGAAGCCGACCGGGATTCGGCCATTTCAAAACAAAAAAAAAGGAAGACGAGCGGTTACTCTAAAAAAAACGGCAGATTATTCAACAATAGGCATTATTTACGAGTTAGTATATTTTTCGTAAATTAAATATGATTTAATGATGCTTCAAAAGTAATACTTAACGAATAGGTTATACGGAATTCATAAAATATATTTAATTAAATATAACTTATTCAACCATCATTCTCACTTAGCCATGTACCGCGAATGCACCATTATTTCAACTATTAGAGCTACGTGCGTATATCTACGTACTACTAATACCTACTTCCGACTTCGTTTTACGAACTTTGTGAAGGCTACGGTGTATTGTATTTATTACAGGGGGTTCTCTGTCAGCATATAATTTTCATTCATATTTCACGGAATTAACACAGCGAATTGAAGGTAGTCGCCGAGAAAATGCATCTGTCTGGATTTCCTATTCTATCAAGTGAGATTTTCATTCACATAAGTTTTGCTTGGGACGAAGTGTACGACTTTTCCGTAAGCTATCCTATCTTATCAAAGCGACAAAAGCGAAGGAATCAAAATTGGTAATTGGCTTGCCTTATAGGGACTTTTTTGTGTTGGCAAAATCGGAACCCTGGATGCCGAGATAGCGCCTATTCCAGTAGAGCAGCGCCGGCCTTTCCCGTGCTCTTGATGTGGTTGAGTTATTCCCGTAAAAAAAATCGGTTTCCGTCGAAGGTGTTGGAGGACCAGCCTAAGATGGTTACCCTGGATAGACCCCTGTTTCGAGTATTTTCAGCTGGTGAGAGGACGCTTTCACGGGGTTCCAATCGAAGGGAACGAAGATTGCCAATAGGCTTTCCTACTTGAGTTAGCTTGGTAGACGAAGGAACAAAGCGGATAATGGCTTTGCTATCCATTTCTGACGTATGGGGGAGATTTTCTCGTTGGCAGATCGTGACGAATATGAAGTTGCTTCGGCGATTTCTGACATCCTTCCTGTCAAATTCAATAAATATTTACCCCACTATAGGAGGAGAAGTCATCCAGAATTAGGTTGGGAATTGACCCTGACTGAAACCGTTTGAGGTGACGGAGGTCACGAACTGATGATTCTAGTATCCCTGATCCTTAGCGCCGGAAGTCGAGAATATCATTCTCTACCATTCTTTGATATTTTAAGCGAGCGGAAGGTAACAAACGATAGAGCGAGTGACCATGACTTGAAAGTGGGGTAAGATCTCCCGTCCCGGAAACACTCGTTATGTCGGATGGATGCCTTCATCCAAACCAAATATTGATATGACTATGTTGAGTGTGGACGAAAGACTTGCAGTATGTTCTGTATTGCACATATGATAAATATGTGTCATTACCTCTACTGGAACGAGAAGCTGTATAGACTGGAGCCAGGAACTATTTGGAGTGACGTGACTGCAGAGGCGAAGGCGAACAAACTGAAGCTGAATTCAACTTATTCTTACAAGCGCAAACCAGAGGGGTGTTCACGGGACTCCCAAACTCCTGACGTTGCTGATGCAAACCACTTCAGTATATGTTTATGTTTGAGGTTAGTAGAGTGGACTCCTAACTTTCGGCATGCTGGCGGAGCTTAACTCATCATCGATTTGGGGGAGGTTGACGTGACCTAACCCTTGCGCCACCCACGTGCCCCGAATGGTTCCTGACATCAGGCTATCATGCCACCGGACCGGAGCAGCTCCTTGTATCTAACGGTATAAGATGAATCTTCATCATCATCATCATCAATATCATCATTTACCACCAAGGACCTACATATCCGAATTCAAAGGAATCCTACCTTCATCACCCTCCGGCAGGAGACAAAACATGTCATTATTTCACCTGTCGCTGAGCGATATTCAATTAATTTCTGGAGGTGTTGGGATTGGACCATCAATTTGGCTGCTCTCGAGCTGGTCACGTTGATGGATGGGATTTGGACGGAGACCAACCGAAAGCAACACATGTTTTGTAAGTTTTTAGATTCTCACGGCCAAAAGCATTTTTGTTGTTTGTTTTTGGGGTGTTATGCCGTGTTGTGCTAACTCCTTCTTTAGCCGACGTTTCGGACAGCGTTGCAGTGTCCATCATCAGGGCAGATCCGGTAGATCCGAAGATGTGTGACACATGTTAGAATTATATAACAAAATTAATATGTGTGACTAGCTCCATCTATGATGTATCTATAAACTAAATAAACGTCAGTCGATTTCCACCAACCTTGGAGTTTTATTAGGTTATGGGCCCAGAGCGATAACTCGCGTTAAATCAGCGTTAAATCAAAGTTTTCCTGCGTAAAATACTATTTAGTTGGACAATCAGTGACCAGTATATCATATACTCTATAAAAACCGTGTAAATCGCCGCAATAATAACTGTTTTTGTGATCGACAATCTGTTACCGCGTTCTCGGTGTGCGTTTTTTTTCAACATGGCGGGAAGTTACATAGTGAATGTACCTAAATTGAAGGGACGTGAAAATTATGATGAGTGGGCGTTTGCAGCTGAACATTTTTTGATGTTGGATGGTGTGGATATTCACAAGCCAGAATCATCTGATTGTACAAGTCTGGATTATAAAAAGGCAAAAGCTAAACTTATTATGACGATTGATTCTTCAATTTATGTTCACATCAAAAATGAGCAAACAGTACAAGATGTATGGAAGCATTTGAAGGCCCTATATGATGATTGTGGCTTCACTCGTCGCATCAGTCTACTCCGTCAGCTAATATCTATTCGACTAGAAGACTCCGAGTCAATGGGTGCCTATGTAACGCAAATGGTTGATACCGCACAGAAACTTAAAGGTACCGGCTTCCAGATCACTGATGAGTGGATCGGCTCATTATTACTGGCGGGGCTAACAGACAGGTTTGCTCTTTTAGTAATGGCCATAGAGCATAGTGGATTGCACATCAGCACGGATGTTATAAAGTCGAAATTGTTGGACATGAGTTCGGAAGTTGGCAGCTCTGGAACAAATAGTGTTTTTTTTGTCAAAAGGTTGGCAGCTCCAAAATAGCAAGAAAAATGGCAACCCTGCTTATACGTCAAAATCAAAAGAATCACCGCCGCCATCTTTGAATTCTGTCAAAACAATCCGCTGTTATAAATGTAAGAAACTCGGACATTATATGAATAAGTGCCATAATAATTCACAGCATAAAAGTGAAAGTAATGCATTTAGTGCGATATTTTTGAATGGAACATTCAAAGATTCCGATTGGTACGTAGATTCGGGTGCAAGTTCACACATGATTACTGATAAGAATTGTTTACAAAATGTGTCGTACAGACACAAAGTAAAAGAAATAGTAGTTGCAAATCAAAACAAAATACCAGTTATATGCTCAGGAAACACGATGATTACGACCGTAGTGGACAATTTGGAGTTTGATATCCCTGTTAAACATGTTTTATGTATGCCTAACCTGTCAACTAATTTGTTATCAGTAAGTCAGCTGATTCAAAGTGGAAACAAGGTTAACTTTGAATCGGAAGTTTGCTATATACGCAATCGACAGAATGTGCTGGTAGGAATAGCAAATCTAGTAAATGGAGTGTACAGATTGAATATTAAGTCAGAAAATTTGTTTGCGTGCTCAGCGACAAATGTGACTAGTGAAATATGGCATCGAAGGTTGGGACACATTAACAGTAAAACTTTAAATGCTCTGAAGGATGGTGCTGTGGAAGGAATTTTATACCCGGATAAGGCTGACTTTGATAAGTCCAACTGCATCACATGTTGTGAAGGGAAGCAGTCGAGATTACCATTTTCACAGAAAGGGTCAAGGTGTGAAAACGCATCAGGATTACAAAAAACACCTTATGAGCTATGGAGTGGTAAAAAACCAGATCTCGGCCATATTCGGATATTCAGCAGTCCTGTGATGTTCCACGTTCCGAAAGCAAAGAAGACTAAATGGGACAGAAAGGCTGAAGAACATATCCTGATTGGTGACCCAGAGAACACTAAGGGTTACAGGCTTTACAACCCGAAGACCAATCGTATTATGACCAGCAGAGATGTTATAGTGACGGAAAATATTAATGATAGTTCATCAACAACTATTTTCGTAGAAGAAAAACAGCAACCAGATTACACAGGAGACAGTCAGTTGAATAGCACATATATCGAAGAAAATGATGTGAATGATGTTACTGCTGAATCGACAAGTGAGTCAGATGACAGTCTTTATGAGACTTTGACCCCGGTATGGTCTAGTGGTTATGACGCCTGATTAGTGATAATGACACTTGGGAGCTAGTGGACAGGCCAAAGGACGGCACAGTGGTAAAAAATAAGTGGGTTCTTAAAAAGAAATATAACAGTGATGGTGAAGTGCGTTTCAGAGCAAGACTTGTTGCAAAAGGTTTTTCTCAGAAGAAGGGTATAGATTTTACCGAAACCTTCTCACCAGTGTTAAGATATTCCACTCTTAGATTATTGTTTGCCTTGACAAACAATACTGTGTACAACTTGATCTCAATATGAACCACCTTGATGTACCAACAGCATTCTTAAATGGTTTTCTTAAGGAAAATGTTTTTACAGAAATACCAGAATACTCTCATTTTTTTGATTGTAAAAATAAAGTATTGAAATTAAAAAGAGCCATTTATGGTCTCAAACAGTCTGCTAGGAGTTGATATATTAGAGTAGAAGAATGTTTATTTAACTTAGGATATAAAAAATCCAAATATGAACCTTGTCTTTTCATAAAAAGTAATAATAATGTTAAAATATTTGTTGCATTATTTGTGGATGATTTCTTTGTATTCTATAATTCAGAAAGTTATTATGAACAGTTAAAGAATGAACTTATCGATAAATTTAAGATAAAAGATTTAGGTGAGATTAAACAGTGTCTAGGAATGAGAGTGAATGCTCAAAAAGATTGTATTACTGTTGATCAAGAGCTTTTTGTAAAAAATATTTTAAATAAGTTCAATATGTCAGATTTTCATACTTCAGATACCCCTATGGAAGTTAATTTAAAGTTAGAGAAAGATGTAAATAAAAGTGATGATATTATAAAATATCCATACCAACAGTTAACAGGGAGTCTTATGTACTTATCTGTGTTGACAAGACCAGACATTGCTTACAGCGTAAGTTACCTAAGTCAGTATAATAGCTGTTATAATGAAACGCATTGGAAACATTTAAAAAGATTGTTAAAATATCTAAAAAAAACCAAAAGCTATGCTTTAGTTTATAAGAAAAGTGATTATTCTTTACATGGTTTTGTAGATGCTGATTGGGCATCATGTACCTTAGATAGAAGGTCATATACTGGGTTCTGCTTCATAATGTCAGGATGTGTTATATCTTATGAATCTAGAAAGCAAAGAACAGTTGCCTTGTCTAGTACTGAAGCAGAATTTATGGCTCTATCCTAAGCTTGCAAAGAGGCTATTTACTTAAATAACTTATTATCTGATATGATAGAAATACATAAAAATACACCGGTATGTTTATATAGTGACAGTCAAAGTTCTATTAATTTGTCTGTTAATCCACTGTTTCATAAACGCACCAAGCACATTGATGCACGTACAAATACACATCACTTTGTCAGAGAATGTGTATTTGATAATAAAGTTAAGCTTGAATATGTGTCAACTTCCAATATGCCAGCTGACTTGTTAACAAAAAGTCTTTGTTCGAATAAACATCAAAAATTTTTAAGTTCAATGGGCATATCGGAAATTTAAATCCATTTTCATAATATTGTTTTGTTAGAATGGTATTTAGTTTATTTTGTTACGAGAGGGTGTAAGAATTATATAACAAAATTAATATGTGTGACTAGCTCCATCTATGATGTATCTTTAAACTAAATAAACGTCAGTCGATTTCCACCAACCTTGGAGTTTTATTAAAATCATTAACCTAGAATCTTGTGCATCTTGAATTGAATTGTCTATAGAGAATTTCATGTACCTATGTACTTGTATTTAATTGTCCCATTATATTAGCAAATCATCGACTGCAGTAACCGGAAACGTTCTAACGAGCAAACAAGGTGGGAAAAAGGTAGTTAAAATCAGGGTAGTCGGTCATTGTCTTATTTTTTAAAACCATACAGAATGTAACACGCCTCATCTAAAAAGAACCAAAGTTACCACAACCAATTAAAAAGATCCTTCAATGAATTAATCACTGTCGAAACAAAAAATTGACACAACGTGACATATTAATTCGATAATATTGAAGGGTACCGCGAGAAGTTGCAAATCAGACGGGATAAACCATTAATTTTCACGAAGTGAGAAAATAGAGTCAGTGATTTCTTTTACGCGGGAGAGGAGTAGAGTCGTTTCAGTGGCAGCCGTGGCCAGAAGCCTACGGAAGAAATATATAGATAAATAAATATAGTAGAACATTAAAAACATTACAGAACTCTCAGATGGTTTGGGCGTGTAGAGCAAATGAACGGAGAAAGGATTCTAAATATGACGCAAATGTGAATGGTAGAATAAGTCGGGGACGCCCGAGGAAGACATGGCAAGATCAAGTGAAACAAGTATTTAATTCGGGCCATGTCAAGAGTCAAAATAATTTTAAAAAGTATGTAATTAGACGATGTATTATGTGATTGAGTCAAGGAGTGTGTGACAAGACTGATCTCTCTGTCTAACTCTGCGGGGAGACGGCATGATGGTTAGTTAGTTAGTTTTTAAATTAAAATATAATATGAAATAACTAGCTGACGTTATCCTTAGGATAAAGACATAAATCTACAAGGATTTTTCTGTAGGCTTTTTTGAGATATACAATTCCGTAGTACATTATTTTGATGTATCTCATAAGGTTTTGCCAGCGTTACCAATGTAGCGCCCGAAAATATTTTTTTTTGACATGATTACAAAGCATCGACTTTTCTCTACTTTCTATAAATATAATATGTATATAAATCAACCGGAAGAAATTCTCAAAATGATAGAGAAAATCCTATAAAAATCCGTTGTGTAGTTTAGAAGAACTAAGGGCACAAACCGACAGCGAGCATATAATGAAGTGTGTAATGTAATTGTATAGTGTATTAAGTGTGTTATTAATTTATGTAATATTGTTGCCTTTTTTTTCTTTTGAAATGTTTTTATCTTCTTTATATTTGTTTGTTATTTGAAGTGTCTTTATCAAAAGCTTGTATGTACCATCGGAGTTTTTTTAATGAAATGTATTTTTAAGTAAGTACCACGATATTTGCAATGTGCAGAATTATATTATCTCAACATTTCTAATAAGTATTTATTATGTTCGTTGGAATTTAAAAACCATTATTTCACCATATTAACGAAGACAGCTAAGGTAACATAGTTTTTAATTTTGAATTGATAAATTTAAAATGTATATGTTTCGATTATCCGTGTACTTTTATCTTATATTTGGGTTATATTATGTCATGTTGCGTTTTTCTTTCACTAACCCATATTTCTGACGGCATACAACAAATCCATTAATAAATCCATCATCAATAAACAAAAAATATCACCTTAAAGTCCCATCTTCGACATGTTTCCATTCACTTCCGTTCCATCTCCCCCATTCTTCGCCCAACCTAACCTAACCTAACGCCTAGACACGCCTCCACCCACGCCCCCCCCCCCCCACCAAAACTTCAACACTTAATTATATTGTGTTCACCAATTGTTCTGTAATGATGAGTTTGTATATTTTACTCCTAGGAAGGAATGATTGTTTGGAAACTGATAAAAAAATATAGTGGTTTAAACAAAGTAGGATTGTTTAGTTTATTTATATGTATTTGAATTTCGATTTTGTTTTCATCAATTAATTAAATATAATCTTGGAAGTGAAAATTAACCAACTTTCTGAGTTCCGATCGAGATGAAACTCAGCAGATAGACGCGTTTTCGATGACAATGCATTTTATCAATCCTTCATACACACGCGGACATCGGGGCAGTTTGTGATGTATGTGATAGACAATGTAACGCTTTCAGATACGTTGACTAATGAAGGAGGAAAATTATCACGAATTATCACGACATAATAACCGAAAAATGAATCATGATAATGTTAAAGCACATATGTAGTAGTTAATATGGCACCCCACTTTTGTAAAATATTAATAAAAAACTTTTTTTTTAATTAAGTCTTTTGCATGATTCCCATTTACCACTGAAGATAAACCACTCAAGATCATATTCACTTCTCGGAATTCTTTCCCAGAAAAACAGTCAAATTGTTGTTGCACCAGTGTAATTGTCATTACACTGGTACAACAGTACGTGCCCAAAGGATTTCAACCAGCGTTTCCTGAGCAGAGTTGGAATTAAAACACAGTGTTACTTTGCAATTCGATGATATTTCTTTTCATTAAAAATATATATTCAATGTTTGTTGGAACCACCCATCAAACTAAGATATCATTGAAGAAGAAGATAATACCAATAAATCAAAACAAAACATGAAACAGAAAGAGATATAGAAAAATAAAAAAGGTATCAGTCTTACCGGGTCAACACCTCAAACCACTGGCCATTGGGAACTAATTATTTCATATTTCCATCAAACTGAACACAGAGTCTGGAATTCGCATGTGAATTGCTAAGATGGAAAGCCGTCAACTGTTTTCAACTCATTTGGCTTTAGTCGCCAATAGAGGAAATATTTTTCCATTACTACTTTAGGGGTTTTGGTTTGGGCTGTGACATATTCATCTGCGTAGGCAAATTTTATGCCTTCAGTGTGAGAAACGTCTTGGATATATATGTTAAAATGCGGTAAGGCCGGATCTGAGCCTTGGGAAAAGCCATTAATGAGAGGTATTTAAGTCCAGACTTTCCAGTCCATACGAGAACTCCGTCACATCCACCTGCTTTCCCTGCTTTTGTAGTGGTGAGGGCGATATACACATCATATGTTGTGACGGCGTACCGACCACAGAATTAGGGTTCATAGGACATTTTTTTAGAAATTTTTTGAGCTGGTGGATTATATTGGACCTTGATGTAATTTTTGAACAACGGAGCAGTAAGTGAGAAACAGCAATTGGCAACGCAATAGGCGTTGTTTTACAAGTCACCTGAGTGCTTGGCACGCGTTTCTGATCGAATTTTCGAAACTCATTTCTACCATTAGTTCATTCCACCGCTTAGTGTGCTTGTCGTCTAGACACAAGAATTCGGCTATGAAACGTTCATTTCAGAGCTTTATGTTGGGATATACACTTTTCTGTAGCCTCCAGGAATTTAAATTTTCTCTGCTATAAACAAGCGGTTCGAAAATCGATCGTAAGAAATCAGGTTGACAGTATGTTATCCACAACCATGTCACCATATTCCGAAAAAAAATCGTGAAATATTATATACATCTAAGTGTCCGTCCTAGATTAATTCCAGAGTGAGTAATACGGCACTTAAAATAGGTGAGATTATGAAAAAGACATCGCACGAAATTCGTTTCAGTTGAGATAATTTTTTTAACACAAAACATGGTGTTGACACACTTGGTGTAGGTCGTTCAAATATTATTTATTTGAATGACCGGGTCATTAATTAATTAATATTTTTTATTGATAATATTTGTCGAATCGTTCAAATGTTATCAATAAATATGACACGTTAAGATAGTTTTTTCTCTGTCTTTTTGTTCTGGGATAAAATAGGTTGCTGTCGTTGTCTAATGTAAATAAGGGTGAATGTGCCTGCCGGAAAAATAACAGAATCAGTATTAAAATCTGCAAAAAATTGCACTTTAAGAAAAAAAATAAATCTTACAGAATGAAGACGTGGGTTCGAATATTAAAATGTATTTTTTCAGGCACTATTTCAACAATCTGAGTGAAATTTCGGAATCGTGATAAGAATAATAGTCTCGAGCGAAATCAGTCATAAAATCTGCAAAAAGTTGCAAGTGTAGAAAAATAATCATTTTTACGAGAACTATTGCAAGACTATTTAAAAGCTTAATTTTCAGGCTATATAGCGATTATCGTACTGGAATTTCGGAGTAATGATACAAATAACAGCCTCGAGCGGAATCACTTATAAAATCTGCAAAATGTTGCATTCTTAGAAAAATGACCATTTTTACGGGCATTATTGCAAGACATGGGTTCGAATTTTAAAATCCATGTTTTCAGGCTGTATGACAATTATCGTACTGAAATTTAATTTAAATAACAGCTCTGATATTTCGGAATCGTGATAAGAATAATAGTCTCGACCGAAATCAGTAATAAAATATGCAAAAAGTTGTTTTGTAGAAAAAATTTACGGGCACTATTGCAAGGCTTGCCTTCGAACGTTAAAAGAATTTTTTTAAGGCTGTATGGCAATAATCGTACTGAAATTTCGGAATCATGATAAGATTAATAGTCTCGACCGAAATCAGTAATAAAATCTGCAACAAGTTGCATTTTTAGAAAAATAATTATTTTTATTATCGCTATTGAGAGACTTGGGTTCGAAATTTAAAAGCAATTTTATCAGGCTGTATGGCGATTATCGTACTGAAATTCCGGAATCGTGATAAGATTAATTGTCCCGAACGAATGCAATAAGTTGCATAATAAGAAAAATAAACATTTTTACTGGCACTATTTCAAAAATGGGAGTCGAATTATAAAAACCATTTTTACGGGCTGTATGGCGTTTATTGTAATGAAATTTTGGAGTTTTTATAAACATATTAGTCTCGACCGAAATCAGTAATAAAATCTACAAAAAATTGTGTTTTTATATAATTAATCATTTTTATGGGCGTTATTAAGAGACTTCGGTTCGAACTTTAAAAACATTTTTTTCAGGATGTATGGCTGTATTTTTAGAAAATAATCATTTTTATCATCGCTATTGAGAAACTTGGATTCGAAATTTAATAGCAATTTTTCAAGCTGTATGGCGTTCATCGAACTGAAATTTCGGAATCGTGATGAGAATAATACTCTCGACCGAAATCAGTAATAAAATATACAAAAAGTTGCATTTTTAGAAAAATAATCGTTTTTATCATCGCTATTGAGAGACTTGGGTTCGAACTTTAAATGCAATTTTTCAGGCTGTATGGCGTTTATCGTACTGAAATTTTGGAGTTTTTATAAAGATATTAGTCTCGACCGAAATCACTCATAATAAATGAAAAAGATGCAGTTTTAGAAAAATATTGATTTTTACGTGCACTATTTGAAGACTTGGGTTCGAACATTATAAGCAATTTTTTCATGCTGTATGGCGTTTTTCGTAGTGAAATTTCGGTGTTTTTATAAAAATATTAGTCTCCACCGAAATCAGTAATAAAATCTGCAAAAAGTTGCATTTTTAGAAAATTCATCATTTTAATGGGCGCTATTTAGAGACTTGGGTTCGAACATGAAAAGAGATTTTTTCAGACTCTATGGCGTTTTTCGTACTGAAATTTCGGAATCTTGATAAGAATCTCGACCGAAATCAGTAATAAAATCTACAAAAAGTTGCATTTTTAGAAAAATAATCGTTTTTATCATCGATATTGAGAGACTTGGGTTCGAAATTTAAATGCAATTTTTTCAAGCTGTATGGCGGTGATCGAACCGAAATTTCGGAGTTTTGATAAAAATATTAGTCTCGACCGAAATCAGCAATAAAATCTGCAAAAAGTTGAATTTTTAGTAAAATCATCATTTTTATGGGCGCAATTGAGAGAATTGGGTTGGAAATTTAATAGCAATTTTTTCAGACTGTATGGCGTTTATCGTACTGAAATTTCGGAGTTTTTATAAAAATATAAGTCTCCACCCAAATCATACAGCCTGAAACAATTGGTATTAAATTTCGAACTCAAGTCTCGCAATTGCAATCATAAAAATTATTATTTTTATAAAAATGCAACTTTTTGTCGATTTTGATACTGATTTCGGTCGCGAGTATTATTATCATAACGATACCGAAATTTCAGTACGATAAATGCTACAGCCTGAAAAAAATGGTATTAAATTTCGAACCCAAATCTCTCAATTGCGCCCAAATGATTAATTTTATAAAAATGCAACTTTTTGTAGATTTTATTACTGATTTCGTTCGCGTGTATCATGATTATAACAATTCCAAAAATTGAGTTCGATAAACGCCATACAGCCTGGAAAAATTATTATTAAATTTCGAACCCCAGTCTCTCAATTGGGACCATAAAAATGATGATTTATTTTAAAAATGCAATTTTTTGCAATTTTTATTACTGATTTCGGTGAAGACTAACATTTTTATAAAAACACCGAAATTTCAGTACGATATTTGCAAAACAGCCTGAAAAAATTGCTATTAAATTTCGAACCGAAGTCTCTCAATTGCGCCCATATAAATGATTATTTTTTAAAAATGCAACTTTTTGTGGATTTTATTACTGATTTCGGTCGCGAGTGTTGTTATTATTACAATTTCGAAATTTCAGTACGATAAACGCCATACAGCCTGAAAAAATTGCTTTTCATGTTCGAACCCAAGTCTCTAAATAGCGCCCATAAAAATGATTAATTTTGTAAAAATGCAACTTTTTGCAGTTTTTATTACTGATTTCGGTCAGACTAATATTTGTAAAAAAACTCCGAAATTTCAGTTCGATATTTGCAATACAGCCTGAAAAAAATGCTAATAAATTTCGAACCCAAGTCTCTCAATTCCGCCCATAAAAATGATTAATTTTATAAAAATGCAACTTTTTGTAGATTTTATTACTGATTTCGGTCGCGAGTATTATTATTATAACGATTCCAAAATTTGAGTACGATAAACGCGATAGTATATAAGTTAGTAATAAAAATTGCAAAAAGATGCATTCTTATAAAATCAATAATTTTAATGGGCGGAATTGAGAGACTTGGGTTCGAAATTTAATAGCATTTTTTTCAGGCTGTATTGCAAATATCGAACTGAAATTTCGACCGAAAGCACTCATAAAATATGCAAAAATATGCAGATTTAGAATATTCATCATTTCTATGGGTGCAATTGAGAGATATGGGTTCGAAATTTAAAAGAAATTTTTTCAGGCTATATGCATTTATCGTACTGAAATTTCTGTTTTTTTATAAAAAATATAAGTCTCGACCGAAATCAGTAATAAATTCTGCAAAAAGTTGCATTTTTTGAAAATTCATCATTTTTATGGGGGCTATTGATACACTTGTTTTCGAAATTTAATAGCAATTTTTTCAGGCTGTATGGCGTTTATCGTTCTGAAATATCGGAGTTTTGATAAAGATTTTAGTCTCGACCGAAATCACTCATAAAATATGAAAAAGATGCAGTTTTAGAAAAATATTCATTTTTACGTGCACTATTTGAAAACTTGGGTTCGAAAATTTAAAGCAATTTTTTCAGGCTGTATGGCGTTTTTCATAGTGTAATTTCGGTGTTTTTATAATAATATTAGTCTCGACCGAAATCAGTAATAAAATCTGCAAAAAGTTGCATTTTTAGAAAATTAATCATTTTTATTTGCGCTATTTAGAGACTTGGGTTCGAACTTTAAAAGAGATTTTATCAGGCTGTATGGCGTTTAACGTACTGAAATTTAGGCATCAAGATGATAATAATACTCTCGAACGAAATCAGTAATAAAATATACGAAAAGTTGCATTTTAAGAAAATTAATCATTTTTATGGGCGCTATTTAGAGACTTGAGTTCAAAAGTTAAAAACGATTTTTTCAGGCTGTATGGCGTTTATCGTACTGAAATTTTGGTGTTTTTATAAAAATATTAAACTCGACAGAAATTAGTAATAAAATCTGACAAAAGTTGCATTTTCAGAATATTCATCATTATAAAGTCTGCAAAAAGTTGCATTTTTAGAATATTCATCATTTTAATGGGCTCTATTTAGGGACTTGGGTTCGAAATATAATAGCAATTTTTTCAGACTGAATGGCGTTTTTCGAACTGAAATTTCGGAATCTTGATAAGAATAATACTCTCGTCCGAAATCAGTAATAAAATCTACAAAAAGTTGCATTTTTAGAAAAATAATCGTTATTATCATCGATATTGAGAGACTTGGGTTCGAACTTTAAATGCAATTTGATCAGGCTGTATGGATTTTAACGTACTGAAATTTCGAAGTTTTGATTAAGTTTTTAGGCTCGACAGAAATAAGTATTAAAATATGAAAAAGATGCAGTTTTAGAAAAATATTCATTTTTACGTGCACTATTTGAAGACTTGGGTTCGAACATTATAATCAATTTTTTCAGGCTGTTTGGCGTTTTTCGTAGTGAAATTTCGTTGTTTTCATAAAAATATTAGTCTCGACCGAAATCAGTAATAAAATCTGCAAAAAGTTGCATTTTTAGAAAATTCATCATTTTCATGGGCGCTTTTTATAGACTTGGGTTCGAACTCTATAATCATTTTTTTCAGGATGTATGGCGTTTATCGAATTGAATCTTCGGAATCGTGATGAGAATAATACTCTCGAACGAAATCAGTAATAAAATCTACGAAAATTTGCATTTTTATAAAATAAATAATTTTTATGGGCGTTATTTAGAGACTTGGATTCGAACAAAAAGCAATTTTTTCAGGCTGTATTGCGTTTATCGAACTGAAATTTCAGTTTTTTTATAAAAATATTAGTCTCGACCGAAATTAGTAATAAAATCTGCAAAAAGTTGCATTTTTAGAAAATTCATCATTTCTAAGGGCGTAATTGAGAGGCTTGGGTTCGAAATTTAATAGCAATTTTTTCAGGCTGTATGGCGTTTGTCGTACTGAAATTTCGGAGTTTTGATAAAGATATTAGTCTCGACCGAAAGCACTCATAAAATATGCAAAAAGATGCAGTTTCAGAAAAATATTCATTTTTACGTGCACTATTGGAAGACTTGGGTTCGAACTTTAAAAGCATTTTTTTCATGCTGTATGGCGTTTATCGAACTGAAATTTCGTAGTTTTGATAAAGATATTACTCTCGACCGAAATCACTCATAAAATGTGCAAAAAGATGCAGTTTTTTAAAAATATTCATTTTTACGTGCACTATTTGAAGACTTGGGTTCGAACACTAAATGAAATTTTTTCAGGCTGTACGGTGTTTATCGTACTGAAATTTCGGAATCGTGATACTAATAATTCTCTCGAACGAAATCTGTTCTAAAATCTACAAAAAGTTGCTTTTTATAAAATAAAACATTTTTATGGGCGTTATTTAGAGACTTGGGTTCGAACATAAAAAACAATTTTTTTAGGATGTATGGCGTTTTTTTTTATAAAAATATTATTCTCGATCGAAATCACTACTCTCGAACGTTCGAACTTGGGTTCGAACTCTAAAATCATTTTTTTCAGGATGTATGGCGTTTATCGAATTGAATCTTCGGAATCGTGATGAGAATAATACTCTCGAACGAAATCAGTAATAAAATCTACAAAAAGTTGCATTTTTATAAAATAAATCATTTTTATGGGCGTTATTTAGAGACTTGGATTCGAACAAAAAAAGCAATTTTTTCAGGCTGTATTGCGTTTATCGAACTGAAATTTCAGTTTTTTTATAAAAATATTAGTCTCGACCGAAATAAGTAATAAAATCTGCAAAAAGTTGCATTTTTAGAAAATTCATCATTTCTAAGGGCGTAATTGAGGGGCTTGGGTTCGAAATTTAATAGCAATTTTTTCAGGCTGTATGGCGTTTGTCGTACTGAAATTTCGGAGTTTTGATAAAGATATTAGACTCGACCGAAAGCACTCATAAAATATGCAAAAAGATGCAGTTTCAGAAAAATATTCATTTTTACGTGCACTATTGGAAGACTTGGGTTCGAACTTTAAAAGCATTTTTTTCATGCTGTATGGCGTTTATCGAACTGAAATTTCGTAGTTTTGATAAAGATATTACTGTCGACCGAAATCACTCATAAAATGTGCAAAAAGATGCAGTTTTTTAAAAATATTCATTTTTACGTGCACTATTTGAAGACTTGGGTTCGAACACTAAATGAAATTTTTTAGGGCTGTACGGTGTTTATCGTACTAAAATTTCGGAATCGTGATACTAATAATTCTCTCGAACGAAATCTGTTCTAAAATCTACAAAAAGTTGCTTTTTATAAAAAAAATCATTTTTATGGGCGTTATTTAGAGACTTGGGTTCGAACATTAAAAACAATTTTTTTAGGATGTATGGCGTTTTTTTTTATAAAAATATTATTCTCGATCGAAATCACTACTCTCGAACGAAATCTGTTATAAAATCTACAAAAAGTTGCTTTTTATAAAATAAATCATTTTTATGGGCGTTATTTAGAGACTTGGGTTGGAACATAAAAAGCAATTTTTTCAGACTGTATGGCGGTTTTTTTATAAAAATATTATTCTCGATCGAAATCACTAATAAAATCTGCAAAAAGGTGCATTTTTAGAAAATTCATCATTTCTATGGGCGCAATTGAGAGACTTGGGGTTCGAAATTTTAAAGAAATTTTTTCATATATGGCGTTTATCGTACTGAAATTTCGGAGTTTTGATAAAAATATTAGTCTCGACCAAAATTAGTAATCAAATCTGCAAAAAGTTGCAGTTTTAGAAAATTCATCATTTCTAAGGGCGTAATTGAGAGACTTGGGTTCGAACTTTAAAAGCAATTTTTTCAGGCTGTATGGCGTTTATCGTACTGAAATTTCGGATTATTGATAAAAATATTAGTCTCGACCGAAATCAGTTTCATCAGTTTCAGTTTCATAACTTTTAGAAAATTGATCATTTCTATAATCGCAATGATAGACTTGGGTTCGAAATTTATTAGCAATTTTTTCAGGCTGTATTGCGTTTATCGTACTGAAATATGGGAATCGTTATAATAATAATACTGGCGACCGAAATCAGTAATAAAATCTACAAAAAGTTGAATTTCTATAAAATTAATCATTTTTACGGGCGCTAGTAAGAGACTTGGGTTCGAACATTGAAACTAATTTTATCAGGCTGTATGGCGTTTATCGTACTGAAATTTCGGTGTTCTTATAAAAATATAATTCTCGACCGAAATCAGTAATAAAGTCTGAAAAAAGTTGCATTTTTAGAAAATTCATTATTTCTATGGGCGCAATTGAGAGACTTGAGTTCGAAATTTAAAAGCAAATTTTTCAGGCTGTATGGCGTTTATCGTACTGAAATTTCGGAGTTTTGATAAAGTTTTTAGGCTCGACAGAAATAAGTATTAAAATATGAAAAAGATGCAGTTTTAGAAAAATATTCATTTTTACGTGCACTATTTGAAGACTTGGGTTCGAACATTATTAGTAATTTTTTCAGGCTGTTTGGCGTTTTTCGTAGTGAAATTTCGTTGTTTTCATAAGAATATTAGTCTCGACCGAAATCAGTAATAAAATCTGCAAAAAGTTGCATTTTTAGAAAATTCATCATTTTTATGGGCGCTTTTTAGAGACTTGGGTTCGAACTCTAAAGCATTTTTTTTTTCAGGATGTATGGCGTTTATCGAACTGAATCTTCGGAATCGTGATAAGAATAATACTCCCGAACGAAATCAGTAATAAAATCTACAAAAAGTTGCATTTTTATAAAATAAATCATTTTTATGGGCGTTATTTAGAGACTTGGATTCGAACAAAAAAAGCAATTTTTTCAGGCTGTATTGCGTTTATCGAACTGAAATTTCAGAATCGTGATAAGAATAATACTCTCAAACAGAATCAGTAATAAAATCTACAAAAAGTTACTTTTTTATAAAATTAATCAATTTTATGGGCGCTATTTAGAGACCTGAGTTCAAACATTAAAAACGATTTTTTCAGGCTGTATGGCGTTTATCGAACTGAAATTTTTGTGTTTTTATAAAAATATTAGTCTCGACAGAAATCAGTAATAAAATCTACAAAAATTTGCATTTTTGTAAAATTAATCATTTTTGTGGGCGCTTTTTAGAGACTTGGGTTCAAACATTAAAAGCAATTTTTTCAGGATTTATGGCGTTTATCGTAGTGAAATTACGGAGTTTTTAATAAAGATATTAGTCTCGACCGAAAGCACTCATAAAATATGCAAAAATATGCAGTTTCAGAAAAATATTCATTTTTACGTGCACTATTGGAAGACTTGGGTTCGAACTTTAAAAGCAATTTTTTCAGGCTGTATGGCGTTAATCGTACCGAAATTTCGGTGTTCTTATAAAAATATAATTCTCGACCGAAATCAGTCATAAAGTCTGAAAAAAGTTGCATTTTTAGAAAATTCATCATTTCTATGGGCGCAATTGAGAGACTTGGGTTCGAAATTTAAAAGCAAATTTTTCAGGCTGTATGGCGTTTATCGTACTGTAATTTCGGAGTTTTGATAAAGTTTTTAGGCTCGAAAGAAATAAGTATTAAAATATGAAAAAGATGCAGTTTTAGAAAAATATTCATTTTTACGTACACTATTTGAAGACTTGGGTTCGAACATTAAAAGCAATTTTTTCAGGCTGTATGGCGTTTATGGAACTGAAATTTCAAAATCAGTTCTAATAAAAATATAAGTCTCGACCGAAATCAGTAATAAAATCTGCAAAGAGTTGCATTTTTAGAAAATTGATTATTTCTATGGGCGCAATTGAGAGACTTGGGTTCGAAATTTAAAAGAAATTTTTACAGGCTGTATGGCGTTTATTGTACTGAAATTTTGGTGTTTTTTTTAGATATAAGTCTCGACCGAAATCAGTAACAAAATCTGCCAAAAGTTGCATTTTTAGAAAATTCATCATTTCTATGGGCGCAATTGAGAGACTTGGGTTCGAAATTTAAAAGCAAATTTTTCAGGCTGTATGGCGTTTATCGTACTGTAATTTCGGAGTTTTGATAAAGTTTTTAGGCTCGACAGAAATAAGTATTAAAATATGAAAAAGATGCAGTTTTAGAAAAATATTCATTTTTACGTACACTATTTGAAGACTTGGGTTCGAACATTAAAAGCAATTTTTTCAGGCTGTATGGCGTTTATGGAACTGAAATTTCAAAATCAGTTCTAATAAAAATATAAGTCTCGACCGAAATCAGTAATAAAATCTGCAAAGAGTTGCATTTTTAGAAAATTCATTATTTCTATGGGCGCAATTGAGAGACTTGGGTTCGAAATTTAATAGCAATTTTTTCAGGCTGTATGGCGTTTATCGTACTGAAATTTTGGTGTTTTTATAAAAATATTAGTCTCGACCGAAATCACTCATAAAATCTGCCAAAAATTGCATTTTCAGAAAATTCATCATTATAAAGTCTGCAAAAAGTTGCATTTTCAGAATATTCATCATTTTTATGGGCGCTATTTAGAGACTTGTGTTCGATCTTTAAAAGCAATTTTTTCCTCTCTGTATGGCGTTTATCGAACTGAAATTTCGGTGTTTTTATAAAAATATTAGTCTCGACCGAAACCAGTAATAAAATCTGCAAAAAGTTGCATTTTTAGAAAATTCATCATTTCTATGGGCGCAATTGAGAGACTTGGGTTCGAAATTTAATAGCAATTTTTTAAGGCTGTATGGCGTTTATCGTACTGAAATTTCGGCATCGTGATAATAATAATACTCTCGAACGAAATCAGCCTAAATGAGTAGTAAAATCTACAAAAAATTGCATTTTTTTAAAATTAATCATTTTATGGGCGCTATTTAGAGACTTGGGTTCGAACTTAAAAGGCAATTTTTTCAGGCTGTATGGCGTTTATCGTACTGAAATTTTGATGTTTTTATTTAAATATTAGTCTCGACCGAAATCAGTTATAAAATCTGCCAAAAGTTGCATTTTTAGAAAATTCATCATTTTTATGGGCGCTATTAAGAGACTTGGTTTCGAACATTAAAAGCAATATTTTCAGGCTGTATGGTTTTTATCGTAGTGAAATTTCGGACTTTTGATAAAGATATTACTCTCGACCGAAATCACTCATAAAATGTGCAAAAAGATGCATTTTTAAAATATTCATCATTTTTATGGGCGCTATTTAGAAACTTGGGTTCGAACTTTAAAAGCAATTTTTCAGGCTGTATGGCGTTTATCGAACTGAATTTTTTTGCGTTTTTATAAAAATATTAGTCTCGACCGAAACCAGTAATAAAATCTGCAAAAAGTTGCAATTTTTGAAAATTTATCATTTCTATGGCCGCAATTGAGGGAATTGGATTCGAAATTTAAAAGCAATTTTTTCAGGCTGTATGGCGTCTATCGTACTGAAATCAAGGAGTTTTGATAAAAAATATTAGTCTCTCCCGAAATCAGTAATAAAATCTGCAAAATTTGCATTTTTAGAAAATTCATCATTTCTATAGGCGCAATTGAGAGACTTGGGTTCGAAATTTATTAGCAATTTTTTCAGGCTGTACGGCGTTCATCGTACTGAAATATGGGAAACGTTATTATAAAAATACTGGCAGCCGAAATCAGTAATAAGATCTACAAAAAGTTGAATTTTTATAAAATTTATCATTTTTCTGGGCGCTTTTTAGAGACTTTTCGAGAAATTTCGGTGTTTTTATAAAAATATTAGTCTCGACCAAAACCAGTAGTAAAATCTGCATAAAGTTGCATTTTTAGAAAATTCATCATTTCTATAGGCGTAATTGAGAGACTTGGGTTCGAACTTTAAAGGCAATTTTTTCAGGCTGTGTGGCGTTTATCGTACTGAAATTTCGGATTATTGATAAAAAATATTAGTCTCGACCGAAATCAGTTATAAAATCTGCAAAAAGTTGCACTTTTAGAAAATTCATCATTTCTATGGGCGCAATTGAGAGACTTGGGTTCGAACTTTAAAAGCAATTTTTTCAGGCAGTATGGCGTTTATCGTACTGAAATTTCGGATTATTGATCAAAAATTTTAGTCTCGACCGAAATCATTTATAAAATCTGCAAAAAGTTGCACATTTAGAAAATTCATCATTTCTATAGGCGCAATTGAGAGACTTGGGTTCGAACTTTAAAAGCAATTTTTTCAGGCTGTATGGCGTTTATCGTACTGAAATTTCGAATTATTGATAAAAAATATTAGTCTCGACCAAAATCAGTTATAAAATCTGCAAAAAGTTGCACTTTTAGAAAATTCATCATTTCTATGGGCGCAATTGAGAGACTTGGGTTCGAACTTTAAAAGAAATTTTTTCAGGCTGTATGGCGTTTATCGTACTGATATTTCGGAATCGTGATTATAATAATACTCTCGAACGAAATCAGTAATAAAATCTACAAAAAGTTGTATTTCTATAAAATAAATCATTTTTACGTGCGTTATTTAGAGACTAGGGTTCGAACATTAATAGCAAATTTTTCAGGCTGTATGGCGTTTATCGTAGTGAAATTTCGGAGTTTTTATAAAGATATTAGTTTCGACCGAAATCACTGATAAAATTTGCAAAAAGATGCAGTTTTAGAAAATTATTCACTTTTACGTGCACTATTTAAAGACTTGGGTTCGAACATTAAAAGCAATTATTTTTGGCTGTATGGCGTTTATCGGACTGAAATTTCGGTGTTTTAATAAAATATTAATCTCGACCGAAATCAGTAATAAAATATGCAAAAGGTTGCAATTTTAGAAAATTTATCATTTCTATGGCCGCAATTGAGGTACATGGATTCGAAATTTAAAAGCAATTTTTCATGCTGAATGGCGTCTATCGTACTGAAATGAAGGTGTTTTGATAAAAAATATTAGTCTCGACCGAAATCAGTAATAAAATATGCAAAAAGTTGCATTTTTAGAAAATTCATCATTTCTATGGGCGCTATTTAGAAACTTGGGTTCGAACATAAAAAGCAATTTTTTCAGGATGTGTGCCGTTTTTCGTACTGAAATTTCGGAATTTTGATAAAGATATTAGTCTCGACCGAAAGCACTCATAAAATATGCAAAAAGTTGCAGTTTTAGAAAAATATTCATTTTTACGTGCACTATTTGAAGACTTGGGTTCGAACATTAAAAGAAATTTTTTCAGGCTGTATGGCGTTTATCGTACTGAAATTTTGTTTTTTTTATTTAAATATTAGTCTCGACCGAAATCAGTTATAAAAACTGCCAAAAGTTGCATTTTTAGAAAATTCATCATTTTTATGGGCGCCATTAAGAGTTTGGTTTCGAACAATAATAGCAATATTTTCAGGCTGTATGGTGTTTATCGTAGTGAAATTTCGGAGTTTTGATAAAGATCTCTCGACCGAAAGCACTCATAATATATGCAAAAATTTGCAGATTTAGAAAAATATTCATTTTAACGTGCACTATTTGAAGACTTGGGTTCGAAAATAAAATGAAATTTTTTCAGGCTGTATGGCGTTTATCGAACTGAAATTTCGGCGTTTTTATAAAAATATTAGTCTCGACCGAAACCAGTTATAAAATCTGTAAAAAGTTGCAATTTTAGAAAATTTATCATATCTATGGCCGCAATTGAGGTACTTGGATTCGAAATTTAAAAGCAATTTTTTCAGGCTGTATGGCGTCTATCGTACTGAAATTTCGGAGTTTTGATAAAGATATTACTCTCGACCGAAATCACTCATAAAATGTGCAAAAAGATGCATTTTTAAAATATTCATCATTTTTATGGGCGCTATTTAGAAACTTGGGTTCGAACTTTAAAAGCAATTTTTCAGGCTGTATGGCGTTTATCGAACTGAAATTTTTGGCGTTTTTATAAAAATATTAGTCTCGACCGAAACCAGTAATAAAATCTGCAAAAAGTTGCAATTTTTGAAAATTTATCATATCTATGGCCGCAATTGAGGGAATTGGATTCGAAATTTAAAAGCAATTTTTTCAGGCTGTATGGCGTCTATCGTACTGAAATCAAGGAGTTTTGATAAAAAATATTAGTCTCGACCGAAATCAGTAATAAAATCTGCAAAATTTGCATTTTTAGAAAATTCATCATTTCTATAGGCGCAATTGAGAGACTTGGGTTCGAAATTTATTAGCAATTTTTTCAGGCTGTACGGCGTTCATCGTACTGAAATATGGGAAACGTTATTATAAAAATACTGGCAGCCGAAATCAGTAATAAGATCTACAAAAAGTTGAATTTTTATAAAATTTATCATTTTTCTGGGCGCTATTTAGAGACTTTTCGAGATATTTCGGTGTTTTTATAAAAATATTAGTCTAGACCAAAACCAGTAGTAAAATCTGCATAAAGTTGCATTTTTAGAAAATTCATCATTTCTATAGGCGTAATTGAGAGACTTGGGTTCGAACTTTAAAAGCAATTTTTTCAGGCTGTGTGGCGTTTATCGTACTGAAATTTCGGATTATTGATAAAAAATATTAGTCTCGACCGAAATCAGTTATAAAATCTGCAAAAAGTTGCACTTTTAGAAAATTCATCATTTCTATGGGCGCTATTGAGAGACTTGGGTTCGAACTTTAAAAGCAATTTTTTCAGGCTGTATGGCGTTTATCGTACTGAAATTTCGGATTATTGATCAAAAATTTTAGTCTCGACCGAAATCATTTATAAAATCTGCAAAAAGTTGCTTATTTAGAAAATTCATCATTTCTGTAGGCGCAATTGAGAGACTTGGGTTCGAACTTTAAAAGCAATTATTTCAGGCTGTATGGCGTTTATCTTACTGAAATTTCGAATAATTGATAAAAAATATTAGTCTCGACCAAAATCAGTTATAAAATCTGCAAAAAGTTGCACTTTTAGAAAATTCATCATTTCTATGGGCGCAATTGAGAGACTTGGGTTCGAACTTTAAAAGAAATTTTTTCAGGCTGTATGGCGTTTATCGTACTGATATTTCGGAATCGTGATAATAATAATACTCTCGAACGAAATCAGTAATAAAATCTACAAAAAGTTGTATTTCTATAAAATAAATCATTTTTACGTGCGTTATTTAGAGACTAGGGTTCGAACATTAATAGCAAATTTTTCAGGCTGTATGGCGTTTATCGTAGTGAAATTTCGGAGTTTTTATAAAGATATTAGTTTCGACCGAAATCAATGATAAAATGTGCAAAAAGATGCAGTTTTAGAAAATTATTCACTTTTACGTGCACTATTTAAAGACTTGGGTTCGAACATTAAAAGCAATTATTTTTGGCTGTATGGCGTTTATCGGACTGAAATTTCGGTGTTTTAATAAAATATTAATCTCGACCGAAATCAGTAATAAAATCTGCCAAAAGTTGGAATTTTAGAAAATTTATCATTTCTATGGCCGCAATTGAGGTACATGGATTCGAAATTTAAAAGCAATTTTTCAGGCTGAATGGCGTCTATCGTACTGAAATAAAGGTGTTTTGATAAAAAATATTAGTCTCGACCGAAATCAGTAATAAAATCTGCAAAAAGTTGCATTTTTAGAAAATTCATCATTTCTATAGGCGCAATTGAGAAACTTGGGTTCGAAATTTATTCGCAATTTTTTCAGGCTGTACGGCGTTCATCGTACTGAAATATGGGAATCGTTATTATAATAATACTGGCAACCGAAATCAGTAATAAGATCTACAAAAAGTTCAATTTTTATAAAATTCATCATTTCTATGGGCGCAATTGAGAGACTTGGGTTCGAAATTTAAAAGCAATTTTTTCAGGCTGTATGGCGTTTATCGTACTGAAATTTCGGAGTTTTGATAAAGATATTACTCTTGACCGAAATCACTCATAAAATGTGCAAAAAGATGCAGTTTTAGAAAAATATTCATTTTTACGTGCACTATTTGTAAACTTGGGTTCGAACATTAAAAACAATTTTTTCAGGCTGTATTGCGTTTATGGTACTGAAATTTTTGAATCGTTATAATAATAATACTGGCAACCGAAATCAGTAATTAAATCAACAAAAAGTTGCATTTTTATAAAATTAATCATTTTTAAGGGCGCTATTTAGAAACTTGGGTTCGAACATAAAAAGCAATTTTTTCAGGCTGTGTGCCGTTTTTCGTACTGAAATTTCGGAATTTTGATAAAGATATTAGTCTCGACCGAAAGCACTCATAAAATATGCAAAAAGTTGCAGTTTTAGAAAAATATTCATTTTTACGTGCACTATTTGAAGACTTGGGTTCGAACATTAAAAGAAATTTTTTCAGGCTGTATGGCGTTTATCGTACTGAAATTTTGTTTTTTTATTTAAATATTAGTCTCGACCGAAATCAGTTATAAAATCTGCCAAAAGTTGCATTTTTAGAAAATTTATCATTTTTATGGGCGCCATTAAGAGTTTGGTTTCGAACATTAAAAGCAAAATTTTCAGGCTGTATGGTGTTTATCGTAGTGAAATTTCGGAGTTTTGATAAAGATCTCTCGACCGAAAGCACTCATAATATATGCAAAAATTTGCAGATTTAGAAAAATATTCATTTTAACGTGCACTATTTGAAGACTTGGGTTCGAAAATAAAATGAAATGTTTTCAGGCTGTATGGCGTTTATCGAACTGAAATTTCGGCGTTTTTATAAAAATATTAGTCTCGACCGAAACCAGTTATAAAATCTGTAAAAAGTTGCAATTTTAGAAAATTTATCATATCTATGGCCGCAATTGAGGTACTTGGATTCGAAATTTAAAAGCAATTTTTTCAGGCTGTATGGCGTCTATCGTACTGAAATTTCGGAGTTTTGATAAAGATATTACTCTCGACCGAAATCACTCATAAAATGTGCAAAAAGATGCAGTTTTAGAAAAATATTCATTTTTACGTGCATTATTTGAAAACTTGGGTTCGAACATTAAAAACAATTTTTTCAGGCTGTATTGCGTTTATCGTACTGAAATTTTTGAATCGTTATAATAATAATACTGGCAACCGAAATCAGTAATAAAATCTACAAAGAATTGCATTTCTATAAAATAAATCATTTTTATGGGCGTTATTAAGAGACTTGAGTTCGAAAATGAAAAGCATTTTTTTCAGGCTGTATGGCGTTTTTCGTACTGACATTTCGGAGTTTTGATAAAGATATTAGTTTCGCCCGAAAGCACTCATAAAATATGCAAAAATTTGCAGTTTTAGAAAAATATTCTTTTTTACGTGCACTATTTGAAGACTTTCGGGTTCGAAAATTTTAATGAAAATTTTTCTCGCTGTATGGCGTTTATCGTACTGAAATTTCGGTGTATTTATAAAAATATTAGTCTCGACCGAAACCAGTAATAAAAACTGCAAAAAGTTGCATTTTTAGAAAATTCATCATTATAAAGTCTGCAAAAAGTTGCATTTTCAGAATATTCATCATTTTTATGGGCGCTATTTAGAGACTTGTGTTCGAACTTTAAAAGCAATTTTTTCCTCTCTGTATGGCGTTTATCGAACTGAAATTTCGGTGTTTTTATAAAAATATTAGTCTCGACCGAAACCAGTAATAAAATCTGCAAAAAGTTGCATTTTTAGAAAATTCATCATTATAAAGTCTGCAAAAAGTTGCATTTTCAGAATATTCATCATTTTTATGGACGCTATTTAGAGACTTGTGTTCGAACTTTAAAAGCAATTTTTTCCTCTCTGTATGGCGTTTATCGAACTGAAATTTCGGTGTTTTTATAAAAATATTAGTCTCGACCGAAACCAGTTATAAAATCTGTAAAAAGTTGCAATTTTAGAAAATTTATCATATCTATGGCCGCAATTGAGGTACTTGGATTCGAAATTTAAAAGCAATTTTTTCAGGCTGTATGGCGTCTATCGTACTGAAATTTCGGAGTTTTGATAAAGATATTACTCTCGACCGAAATCACTCATAAAATGTGCAAAAAGATGCAGTTTTAGAAAAATATTCATTTTTACGTGCATTATTTGAAAACTTGGGTTCGAACATTAAAAACAATTTTTTCAGGCTGTATTGCGTTTATCGTACTGAAATTTTTGAATCGTTATAATAATAATACTGGCAACCGAAATCAGTAATAAAATCTACAAAAAATTGCATTTCTATAAAATAAATCATTTTTATGGGCGTTATTAAGAGACTTGAGTTCGAAAATGAAAAGCATTTTTTTCAGGCTGTATGGCGTTTTTCGTACTGACATTTCGGAGTTTTGATAAAGATATTAGTTTCGCCCGAAAGCACTCATAAAATATGCAAAAATTTGCAGTTTTAGAAAAATATTCTTTTTTACGTGCACTATTTGAAGACTTTCGGGTTCGAAAATTTTAATGAAAATTTTTCTCGCTGTATGGCGTTTATCGTACTGAAATTTCGGTGTATTTATAAAAATATTAGTCTCGACCGAAACCAGTAATAAAAACTGCAAAAAGTTGCATTTTTAGAAAATTCATCATTATAAAGTCTGCAAAAAGTTGCATTTTCAGAATATTCATCATTTTTATGGGCGCTATTTAGAGACTTGTGTTCGAACTTTAAAAGCAATTTTTTCCTCTCTGTATGGCGTTTATCGAACTGAAATTTCGGTGTTTTTATAAAAATATTAGTCTCGACCGAAACCAGTAATAAAATCTGCAAAAAGTTGCATTTTTAGAAAATTCATCATTATAAAGTCTGCAAAAAGTTGCATTTTCAGAATATTCATCATTTTTATGGACGCTATTTAGAGACTTGTGTTCGAACTTTAAAAGCAATTTTTTCCTCTCTGTATGGCGTTTATCGAACTGAAATTTCGGTGTTTTTATAAAAATATTAGTCTCGACCGAAACCAGTAATAAAATCTGCAAAAAGTTGCATTATTAGAAAATTCATCATTTCTATGGGCGCAATTGAGAGACTTGGGTTCGAAATTTAATAGCAATTTTTTAAGGCTGTGTGGCGTTTATCGTACTGAAATTTCGGCATCGTGATAATAATAATACCCTCGAACGAAATCAGCCTAAATCAGTAATAAAATCTACAAAAAGTTGCATTTTTTTAAAATTAATCATTTTATGGGCGCTATTTAGAAACTTGGGTTCGAACTTTAAAAGCAATTTTTCAGGCTGTATGGCGTTTATCGAACTGAAATTTTGGCGTTTTTATAAAAATATTAGTCTCGACCGAAACCAGTAATAAAATCTGCAAAAAGTTGCAATTTTTGAAAATTTATCATTTCTATGGCCGCAATTGAGGGAATTGGATTCGAAATTTAAAAGCAATTTTTTCAGGCTGTATGGCGTCTATCGTACTGAAATCAAGGAGTTTTGATAAAAAATATTAGTCTCGACCGAAATCAGTAATAAAATCTGCAAAATTTGCATTTTTAGAAAATTCATCATTTCTATAGGCGCAATTGAGAGACTTGGGTTCGAAATTTATTAGCAATTTTTTCAGGCTGTACGGCGTTCATCGTACTGAAATATGGGAAACGTTATTATAAAAATACTGGCAGCCGAAATCAGTAATAAGATCTACAAAAAGTTGAATTTTTATAAAATTTATCATTTTTCTGGGCGCTATTTAGAGACTTTTCGAGATATTTCGGTGTTTTTATAAAAATATTAGTCTCGACCAAAACCAGTAGTAAAATCTGCATAAAGTTGCATTTTTAGAAAATTCATCATTTCTATAGGCGTAATTGAGAGACTTGGGTTCGAACTTTCAGAGCAATTTTTTCAGGCTGTGTGGCGTTTATCGTACTGAAATTTCGGATTATTGATAAAAAATATTAGTCTCGACCGAAATCAGTTATAAAATCTGCAAAAAGTTGCACTTTTAGAAAATTCATCATTTCTATGGGCGCAATTGAGAGACTTGGGTTCGAACTTTAAAAGCAATTTTTTCAGGCTGTATGGCCTTTATCGTACTGAAATTTCGGATTATTGATCAAAAATTTTAGTCTCGACCGAAATCATTTATAAAATCTGCAAAAAGATGCACATTTAGAAAATTCATCATTTCTATAGGCGCAATTGAGAGACTTGGGTTCGAACTTTAAAAGCAATTATTTTTGGCTGTATGGCGTTTATCGGACTGAAATTTCGGTGTTTTAATAAAATATTAATCTCGACCGAAATCAGTAATAAAATCTGCCAAAAGTTGCAATTTTAGAAAATTTATCATTTCTATGGCCGCAATTGAGGTACATGGATTCGAAATTTAAAAATCAATTTTTCAGGCTGAATGGCGTCTATCGTACTGAAATGAAGGTGTTTTGATAAAAAATATTAGTCTCGACCGAAATCAGTAATAAAATCTGCAAAAAGTTGCATTTTTAGAAAATTCATCATTTCTATAGGCGCCATTAAGAGTTTGGTTTCGAACATTAAAAGCAATATTTTCAGGCTGTATGGTGTTTATCGTAGTGAAATTTCGGAGTTTTGATAAAGATCTCTCGACCGAAAGCACTCATAATATATGCAAAAATTTGCAGATTTAGAAAAATATTCATTTTAACGTGCACTATTTGAAGACTTGGGTTCGAAAATAAAATGAAATTTTTTCAGGCTGTATGGCGTTTATCGAACTGAAATTTCGGCGTTTTTATAAAAATATTAGTCTCGACCGAAACCAGTTATAAAATCTGTAAAAAGTTGCAATTTTAGAAAATTTATCATATCTATGGCCGCAATTGAGAGACTTGGGTTCGAAATTTAATAGCAATTTTTTAAGGCTGTGTGGCGTTTATCGTACTGAAATTTCGGCATCGTGATAATAATAATACCCTCGAACGAAATCAGCCTAAATCAGTAATAAAATCTACAAAAAGTTGCATTTTTTTAAAATTAATCATTTTATGGGCGCTATTTAGAAACTTGGGTTCGAACTTTAAAAGCAATTTTTTCCTCTCTGTATGGCGTTTATCGAACTGAAATTTCGGTGTTTTTATAAAAATATTACTCTCGACCGAAACCAGTAATAAAATCTGCAAAAAGTTGCATTTTTAGAAAATTCATCATTATAAAGTCTGCAAAAAGTTGCATTTTCAGAATATTCATCATTTTTATGGACGCTATTTAGAGACTTGTGTTCGAACTTTAAAAGCAATTTTTTCCTCTCTGTATGGCGTTTATCGAACTGAAATTTCGGTGTTTTTATAAAAATATTAGTCTCGACCGAAACCAGTAATAAAATCTGCAAAAAGTTGCATTTTTAGAAAATTCATCATTTTTATGGGCGCAATTGAGAGACTTGGGTTCGAAATTTAATAGCAATTTTTTAAGGCTGTGTGGCGTTTATCGTACTGAAATTTCGGCATCGTGATAATAATAATACCCTCGAACGAAATCAGCCTAAATCAGTAATAAAATCTACAAAAAGTTGCATTTTTTTAAAATTAATCATTTTATGGGCGCTATTTAGAAACTTGGGTTCGAACTTTAAAAGCAATTTTTCAGGCTGTATGGCGTTTATCGAACTGAAATTTCGGCGTTTTTATAAAAAATATTAGTCTCGACCGAAACCAGTTATAAAATCTGTAAAAAGTTGCAATTTTAGAAAATTTATCATATCTATGGCCGCAATTGAGGTACTTGGATTCGAAATTTAAAAGCAATTTTTTCAGGCTGTATGGCGTCTATCGTACTGAAATTTCGGAGTTTTGATAAAGATATTACTCTCAACCGAAATCACTCATAAAATATGCAAAAAGATGCAGTTTTAGAAAAATATTCATTTTTACGTGCATTATTTGAAAACTTGGGTTCGAACATTAAAAACAATTTTTTCAGGCTGTATTGCGTTTATCGTACTGAAATTTTTGAATCGTTATAATAATAATACTGGCAACCGAAATCAGTAATAAAATCTACAAAAAATTGCATTTCTATAAAATAAATCATTTTTATGGGCGTTATTAAGAGACTTGAGTTCGAAAATGAAAAGCATTTTTTTCAGGCTGTATGGCGTTTATCGTACTGACATTTCGGAGTTTTGATAAAGATATTAGTTTCGCCCGAAAGCACTCATAAAATATGCAAAAATTTGCAGTTTTAGAAAAATATTCTTTTTTACGTGCACTATTTGAAGACTTTCGGGTTCGAAAATTTTAATGAAATTTTTTCTCGCTGTATGGCGTTTATCGTACTGAAATTTCGGTGTATTTATAAAAATATTAGTCTCGACCGAAACCAGTAATAAAAACTGCAAAAAGTTGCATTTTTAGAAAATTCATCATTATAAAGTCTGCAAAAAGTTGCATTTTCAGAATATTCATCATTTTTATGGGCGCTATTTAGAGACTTGTGTTCGAACTTTAAAAGCAATTTTTTCCTCTCTGTATGGCGTTTATCGAACTGAAATTTCGGTGTTTTTATAAAAATATTAGTCTCGACCGAAACCAGTAATAAAATCTGCAAAAAGTTGCATTTTTAGAAAATTCATCATTATAAAGTCTGCAAAAAGTTGCATTTTCAGAATATTCATCATTTTTATGGACGCTATTTAGAGACTTGTGTTCGAACTTTAAAAGCAATTTTTTCCTCTCTGTATGGCGTTTATCGAACTGAAATTTCTGTGTTTTTATAAAAATATTAGTCTCGACCGAAACCAGTAATAAAATCTGCAAAAAGTTGCATTATTAGAAAATTCATCATTTCTATGGGCGCAATTGAGAGACTTGGGTTCGAAATTTAATAGCAATTTTTTAAGGCTGTGTGGCGTTTATCGTACTGAAATTTCGGCATCGTGATAATAATAATACCCTCGAACGAAATCAGCCTAAATCAGTAATAAAATCTACAAAAAGTTGCATTTTTTTAAAATTAATCATTTTATGGGCGCTATTTAGAAACTTGGGTTCGAACTTTAAAAGCAATTTTTCAGGCTGTATGGCGTTTATCGAACTGAAATTTTGGCGTTTTTATAAAAATATTAGTCTCGACCGAAACCAGTAATAAAATCTGCAAAAAGTTGCAATTTTTGAAAATTTATCATTTCTATGGCCGCAATTGAGGGAATTGGATTCGAAATTTAAAAGCAATTTTTTCAGGCTGTATGGCGTCTATCGTACTGAAATTAAGGAGTTTTGATAAAAAATATTAGTCTCGACCGAAATCAGTAATAAAATCTGCAAAATTTGCATTTTTAGAAAATTCATCATTTCTTGAGGCGCAATTGAGAGACTTGGGTTCGAAATTTATTAGCAATTTTTTCAGGCTGTACGGCGTTCATCGTACTGAAATATGGGAAACGTTATTATAAAAATACTGGCAGCCGAAATCAGTAATAAGATCTACAAAAAGTTGAATTTTTATAAAATTTATCATTTTTCTGGGCGCTTTTTAGAGACTTTTCGAGATATTTCGGTGTTTTTATAAAAATATTAGTCTCGACCAAAACCAGTAGTAAAATCTGCATAAAGTTGCATTTTTAAAAAATTCATCATTTCTATAGGCGTAATTGAGAGACTTGGGTTCGAACTTTCAGAGCAATTTTTTCAGGCTGTGTGGCGTTTATCGTACTGAAATTTCGGATTATTGATAAAAAATATTAGTCTCGACCGAAATCAGTTATAAAATCTGCAAAAAGTTGCACTTTTAGAAAATTCATCATTTCTATAGGCGCAATTGAGAGACTTGGGTTCGAACTTTAAAAGCAATTTTTTCAGGCTGTATGGCGTTTATCGTACTGAAATTTCGAATTATTGATAAAAAATATTAGTCTCGACCAAAATCAGTTATAAAATCTGCAAAAAGTTGCACTTTTAGAAAATTCATCATTTCTATGGGCGCAATTGAGAGACTTGGGTTCGAACTTTAAAAGAAATTTTTTCAGGCTGTATGGCGTTTATCGTACTGATATTTCGGAATCGTGATTATAATAATACTCTCGAACGAAATCAGTAATAAAATCTACAAAAAGTTGTATTTCTATAAAATAAATCATTTTTACGTGCGTTATTTAGAGACTAGGGTTCGAACATTAATAGCAAATTTTTCAGGCTGTATGGCGTTTATCGTAGTGAAATTTTGGAGTTTTTATAAGGATATTAGTTTCGACCGAAATCACTGATAAAATGTGCAAAAAGATGCAGTTTTAGAAAATTATTCACTTTTACGTACACTATTTAAAGACTTGGGTTCGAACATTAAAAGCAATTATTTTTGGCTGTATGGCCAAAGTTTTAGAAAAATATTCATTTTTACGTGCATTATTTGAAAACTTGGGTTCGAACATTAAAAACAATTTTTTCAGGCTGTATTGCGTTTATCGTACTGAAATTTTTGAATCGTTATAATAATAATACTGGCAACCGAAATCAGTAATAAAATCTACAAAAAATTGCATTTCTATAAAATAAATCATTTTTATGGGCGTTATTAAGAGACTTGAGTTCGAAAATGAAAAGCATTTTTTTCAGGCTGTATGGCGTTTATCGTACTGACATTTCGGAGTATTGATAAAGATATTAGTTTCGCCCGAAAGCACTCATAAAATATGCAAAAATATGCAGTTTTAGAAAAATATTCTTTTTTACGTGCACTATTTGAAGACTTTCGGGTTCGAAAATTTTAATGAAATTTTTTCTCGCTGTATGGCGTTTATCGTACTGAAATTTCGGTGTATTTATAAAAATATTAGTCTCGACCGAAACCAGTAATAAAAACTGCAAAAAGTTGCATTTTTAGAAAATTCATCATTATAAAGTCTGCAAAAAGTTGCATTTTCAGAATATTCATCATTTTTATGGGCGCTATTTAGAGACTTGTGTTCGAACTTTAAAAGCAATTTTTTCCTCTCTGTATGGCGTTTATCGAACTGAAATTTCGGTGTTTTTATAAAAATATTACTCTCGACCGAAACCAGTAATAAAATCTGCAAAAAGTTGCATTTTTAGAAAATTCATCATTATAAAGTCTGCAAAAAGTTGCATTTTCAGAATATTCATCATTTTTATGGACGCTATTTAGAGACTTGTGTTCGAACTTTAAAAGCAATTTTTTCCTCTCTGTATGGCGTTTATCGAACTGAAATTTCGGTGTTTTTATAAAAATATTAGTCTCGACCGAAACCAGTAATAAAATCTGCAAAAAGTTGCATTTTTAGAAAATTCATCATTTCTATGGGCGCAATTGAGAGACTTGGGTTCGAAATTTAATAGCAATTTTTTAAGGCTGTGTGGCGTTTATCGTACTGAAATTTCGGCTTCGTGATAATAATAATACCCTCGAACGAAATCAGCCTAAATCAGTAATAAAATCTACAAAAAGTTGCATTTTTTTTAAATTATCATTTTATGGGCGCTATTTAGAGACTTGGGTTCGAACTTAAAAAGCAATTTTTCAGGCTGAATGGCGTCTATCGTACTGAAATGAAGGTGTTTTGATAAAAAATATTAGTCTCGACCGAAATCAGTAATAAAATCTGCAAAAAGTTGCATTTTTAGAAAATTCATCATTTCTATAGGCGCAATTGAGAAACTTGGGTTCGAAATTTATTCGCAATTTTTTCAGGCTGTACGGCGTTCATCGTACTGAAATATGGGAATCGTTATTATAATAATACTGGCAACCGAAATCAGTAATAAGATCTACAAAAAGTTCAATTTTTATAAAATTCATCATTTCTATGGGCGCAATTGAGAGACTTGGGTTCGAAATTTAAAAGCAATTTTTTCAGGCTGTATGGCGTTTATCGTACTGAAATTTCGGAGTTTTGATAAAGATATTACTCTTGACCGAAATCACTCATAAAATGTGCAAAAAGATGCAGTTTTAGAAAAATATTCATTTTTACGTGCACTATTTGTAAACTTGGGTTCGAACATTAAAAACAATTTTTTCAGGCTGTATTGCGTTTATGGTACTGAAATTTTTGAATCGTTATAATAATAATACTGGCAACCGAAATCAGTAATTAAATCAACAAAAAGTTGCATTTTTATAAAATTAATCATTTTTATGGGCGCTATTTAGAAACTTGGGTTCGAACATAAAAAGCAATTTTTTCAGGCTGTGTGCCGTTTTTCGTACTGAAATTTCGGAATTTTGATAAAGATATTAGTCTCGACCGAAAGCACTCATAAAATATGCAAAAAGTTGCAGTTTTAGAAAAATATTCATTTTTACGTGCACTATTTGAAGACTTGGGTTCGAACATTAAAAGAAATTTTTTCAGGCTGTATGGCGTTTATCGTACTGAAATTTTGTTTTTTTTATTTAAATATTAGTCTCGACCGAAATCAGTTATAACATCTGCCAAAAGTTGCATTTTTAGAAAATTCATCATTTTTATGGGCGCCATTAAGAGTTTGGTTTCGAACATTAAAAGCAATATTTTCAGGCTGTATGGTGTTTATCGTAGTGAAATTTCGGAGTTTTGATAAAGATCTCTCGACCGAAAGCACTCATAATATATGCAAAAATTTGCAGATTTAGAAAAATATTCATTTTAACGTGCACTATTTGAAGACTTGGGTTCGAAAATAAAATGAAATTTTTTCAGGCTGTATGGCGTTTATCGAACTGAAATTTCGGTGTTTTTATAAAAATATTAGTCTCGACCGAAAACAGTAATAAAATCTGCAAAAAGTTGCATTTTTAGAAAATTCATCATAATAAAGTCTGCAAAAAGTTGCATTTTCAGAATATTCATCATTTTTATGGACGCTATTTAGAGACTTGTGTTCGAACTTTAAAAGCAATTTTTTCCTCTCTGTATGGCGTTTATCGAACTGAAATTTCGGTGTTTTTATAAAAATATTAGTCTCGACCGAAACCAGTAATAAAATCTGCAAAAAGTTGCATTATTAGAAAATTCATCATTTCTATGGGCGCAATTGAGAGACTTGGGTTCGAAATTTAATAGCAATTTTTTAAGGCTGTGTGGCGTTTATCGTACTGAAATTTCGGCATCGTGATAATAATAATACCCTCGAACGAAATCAGCCTAAATCAGTAATAAAATCTACAAAAAGTTGCATTTTTTTAAAATTAATCATTTTATGGGCGCTGTTTAGAAACTTGGGTTCGAACTTTAAAAGCAATTTTTCAGGCTGTATGGCGTTTATCGAACTGAAATTTTGGCGTTTTTATAAAAATATTAGTCTCGACCGAAACCAGTAATAAAATCTGCAAAAAGTTGCAATTTTTGAAAATTTATCATTTCTATGGCCGCAATTGAGGGAATTGGATTCGAAATTTAAAAGCATTTTTTTCAGGCTGTATGGCGTCTATCGTACTGAAATCAAGGAGTTTTGATAAAAAATATTAGTCTCGACCGAAATCAGTAATAAAATCTGCAAAATTTGCATTTTTAGAAAATTCATCATTTCTATAGGCGCAATTGAGAGACTTGGGTTCGAAATTTATTAGCAATTTTTTCAGGCTGTACGGCGTTCATCGTACTGAAATATGGGAAACGTTATTATAAAAATACTGGCAGCCGAAATCAGTAATAAGATCTACAAAATGTTGAATTTTTATAAAATTTATCATTTTTCTGGGCGCTTTTTAGAGACTTTTCGAGATATTTCGGTGTTTTTATAAAAATATTAGTCTCGACCAAAACCAGTAGTAAAATCTGCATAAAGTTGCATTTTTAGAAAATTCATCATTTCTATAGGCGTAATTGAGAGACTTGGGTTCGAACTTTCAGAGCAATTTTTTCAGGCTGTGTGGCGTTTATCGTACTGAAATTTCGGATTATTGATAAAAAATATTAGTCTCGACCGAAATCAGTTATAAAATCTGCAAAAAGTTGCACTTTTAGAAAATTCATCATTTCTATGGGCGCAATTGAGAGACTTGGGTTCGAACTTTAAAAGCAATTTTTTCAGGCTGTATGGCGTTTATCGTACTGAAATTTCGGATAATTGATCAAAAATTTTAGTCTCGACCGAAATCATTTATAAAATCTGCAAAAAGATGCACATTTAGAAAATTCATCATTTCTATAGGCGCAATTGAGAGACTTGGGTTCGAACTTTAAAAGCAATTTTTTCAGGCTGTATGGCGTTTATCGTACTGAAATTTCGAATTATTGATAAAAAATATTAGTCTCGACCAAAATCAGTTATAAAATCTGCAAAAAGTTGCACTTTTAGAAAATTCATCATTTCTATGGGCGCAATTGAGAGACTTGGGTTCGAACTTTAAAAGAAATTTTTTCAGGCTGTATGGCGTTTATCGTACTGATATTTCGGAATCGTGATTATAATAATACTCTCGAACGAAATCAGTAATAAAATCTACAAAAAGTTGTATTTCTATAAAATAAATCATTATTACGTGCGTTATTTAGAGACTAGGGTTCGAACATTAATAGCAAATTTTTCAGGCTGTATGGCGTTTATCGTAGTGAAATTTCGGAGTTTTTATATGATTTCGACCGAAATCACTGATAAAATGTGCAAAAAGATGCAGTTTTAGAAAATTATTCACTTTTACGTACACTTTTTAAAGACTTGGGTTCGAACATTAAAACCAATTATTTTTGGCTGTATGGCCAAAGTTTTAGAAAAATATTCATTTTTACGTGCATTATTTGAAAACTTGGGTTCGAACATTAAAAACAATTTTTTCAGGCTGTATTGCGTTTATCGTACTGAAATTTTTGAATCGTTATAATAATAATACTGGCAACCGAAATCAGTAATAAAATCTACAAAAAATTGCATTTCTATAAAATAAATCATTTTTATGGGCGTTATTAAGAGACTTGAGTTCGAAAATGAAAAGCATTTTTTTCAGGCTGTATGGCGTTTATCGTACTGACATTTCGGAGTTTTGATAAAGATATTAGTTTCGCCCGAAAGCACTCATAAAATATGCAAAAATTTGCAGTTTTAGAAAAATATTCTTTTTTACGTGCACTATTTGAAGACTTTCGGGTTCGAAAATTTTAATGAAATTTTTTCTCGCTGTATGGCGTTTATCGTACTGAAATTTCGGTGTATTTATAAAAATATTAGTCTCGACCGAAACCAGTAATAAAAACTGCAAAAAGTTGCATTTTTAGAAAATTCATCATTATAAAGTCTGCAAAAAGTTGCATTTTCAGAATATTCATCATTTTTATGGGCGCTATTTAGAGACTTGTGTTCGAACTTTAAAAGCAATTTTTTCCTCTCTGTATGGCGTTTATCGAACTGAAATTTCGGTGTTTTTATAAAAATATTAGTCTCGACCGAAACCAGTAATAAAATCTGCAAAAAGTTGCATTTTTAGAAAATTCATCATTTCTATGGGCGCAATTGAGAGACTTGGGTTCGAAATTTAATAGCAATTTTTTAAGGCTGTGTGGCGTTTATCGTACTGAAATTTCGGCATCGTGATAATAATAATACCCTCGAACGAAATCAGCCTAAATCAGTAATAAACTCTACAAAAAGTTGCATTTTTTTAAAATTAATCATTTTATGGGCGCTATTTAGAGACTTGGGTTCGAACTTAAAAAGCAATTTTTTCAGGCTGTATGGCGTTTATCGTACTGAAATTTTGATGTTTTAATTTAAATATTAGTCTCGACCGAAATCAGTTATAAAATCTGCCAAAAGTTGCATTTTTAGAAAATTCATCATTTTTATGGGCGCTATTAAGAGACTTGGTTTCGAACATTAAAAGCAATATTTTCAGGCTGTATGGTGTTTGTCGTAGTGAAATTTCGGAGTTTTGATAAAGATATTACTCTCGACCGAAATCACTCATAAAATGTTCAAAAAGATGCATTTTTAAAATATTCATCATTTTTATGGGCGCTATTTAGAGACTTGGGTTCGAACTTTAAAAGCAATTTTTCAGGCTGTATGGCGTTTATGGAACTGAAATTTCGGCGTTTTTATAAAAAATATTAGTCTCGACCGAAACCAGTAATAAAATCTGCAAAAAGTTGCAATTTTTGAAAATTTATCATTTCTATGGCCGCAATTGAGGGAATTGGATTCGAAATTTAAAAGCAATTTTTTCAGGCTGTATGGCGTTTATCGGACTGAAATTTCGGTGTTTTAATAAAATATTAGTCTCGACCGAAATCAGTAATAAAATCTGCAAAAAGTTGCATTTTTAGAAAATTCATCATTTCTATGGGCGCAATTGAGAGACTTGGGTTCGAAATTTAATAGCTATTTTTTCAGCCTGTTTGGCGTATATGGAAGTGAAATTTCGGGATCGTAATAAGAATAATACTCTCGAACGAAATCAGTAATGAAGTCTGCAAAAAGTTGCATTATTAGAAAATTCATCATTTCTATGGGCGAAATGGAGAGACTTGGGTTCGAAATTTAAAAGAATTTTTTTCAGGCTGTATGGCGTTTATCGTACTGAAATTTCGGAGTTTTGATAAAGATATTACTCTCGACCGAAATCACTCATAAAATGTGCAAAAAGATTCAGTTTTAGAAAAATATTCATTTTTACGTGCATTATTTGAAAACTTGGGTTCGAACATTAAAAACAATTTTTTCAGGCTGTATTGCGTTTATCGTACTGAAATTTTTGAATCGTTATAATAATAATACTGGCAACCGAAATCAGTAATAAAATCTACAAAAAATTGCATTTCTATAAAATAAATCATTTTTATGGGCGTTATTAAGAGACTTGAGTTCGAAAATGAAAAGCATTTTTTTCAGGCTGTATGGCGTTTATCGTACTGACATTTCGGAGTTTTGATAAAGATATTAGTTTCGCCCGAAAGCACTCATAAAATATGCAAAAATTTGCAGTTTTAGAAAAATATTCTTTTTTACGTGCACTATTTGAAGACTTTCGGGTTCGAAAATTTTAATGAAATTTTTTCTCGCTGTATGGCGTTTATCGTACTGAAATTTCGGTGTATTTATAAAAATATTAGTCTCGACCGAAACCAGTAATAAAAACTGCAAAAAGTTGCATTTTTAGAAAATTCATCATTATAAATTCTGCAAAAAGTTGCATTTTCAGAATATTCATCATTTTTATGGGCGCTATTTAGAGACTTGTGTTCGAACTTTAAAAGCAATTTTTGAAGTGAAACTTCTTTAGGCGCGTAATGAATTTTCGGGGACGGAGTAAAACCGAGTCACGATCGAAACGAAAATGCGGGTACCCCCACCACCGATTAAAGTTCATTTGATCTAGTCAAAGTTTTGAAGTAACATATAAATGCTTCTTAGCTCATCCCGACAACTGGCGTTGGTGGTGTAATGGTCAGCATAGTTGCCTTCCAAGCAGTTGATCCGAGTTCGATTCTCGGCCATCGCACATTATTTTTTTGTTTTTAACGCCTTTTTCATTCAATATCTTATTTTTTAGTAGGTCAGAACATTTTTTAAAAGAAAATAATATTGCAAAATAATAAAAACACTTATCTCACTGTGATAAAACATTACTCCGCTAGAGCGCGCTTTGCGTTATTGTGTTGGATTAAAATTATTATCTAATCCGTATATTATGATAATTGTATTACATTTATTTAATTAATTTATTTATTTTGATAATATGTAATAATTTTCAAAGTTTTGAAGTAACATATAAATGCTTCTTAGCTCATCCCGACAACTGGCGTTGGTGGTGTAATGGTCAGCATATTTGCCTTCCAAGCAGTTGATCCGAGTTCGATTCTCGGCCATCGCACATTATTTTTTTGTTTTTAACGCCTTTTTCATTCAATATCTTATTTTTTAGTAGGTCAGAACATTTTTTAAAAGAAAATAATATTGCAAAATAATAAAAACACTTATCTCACTGTGATAAAACATTACTTCGCTAGAGCGCGCTTTGCGTTATTGTGTTGGATTAAAATTATTATCTAATCCGTATATTATGATAATTGTATTACATTTATTTAATTAATTTATTTATTTTGATAATATGTAATAATTTACAGAAAAAAAAATTAAAACTATCTCCCTCTGATAAAATATCCGTTCGCTAGAGCGCACTACGCGATCTTGTGTGGGATTCTATTTCTGTACATTGTACATTATTTTTAAAAATATATTATGTTGAAGTGAAACTTCTTTAGGCGCGTAATTCGGGGACGGAGTAAAACCGAGTCAGGATCGACACGAAAATGCGGGTACCCCCACCACCGCTCACCGTTCACTGTCCCTCTCTCACCATATGCGCTTGTTGAGGTGGGGGAGCCGCTCACGAACGTTCTCTCTCTTCTCTTCTTTCCTCTCTCTCAGACACCAGCGAACTGCGCCACGCCAAGCATCAGCTGCTTGGTTAGTATACTGCGTCGTGAGTGTAATACGAGTGAAATACGTAATTGATTGTGGTTCATAAGGTTTAACAAAAGAAGTTTCACTTCTGTCTTGCGTAGGCTTGACACACCCACTTTTTTCCTCTCTGTATGGCGTTTATCGAACTGAAATTTCGGTGTTTTTATAAAAATATTAGTCTCGACCGAAATCAGTAATAAAATCTGCAAAAAGTTGCATTTTTAGAAAATTCATCATTTCTATGGGCGCAATTGAGAGACTTGGGTTCGAAATTTAATAGCTATTTTTTCAGCCTGTTTGGCGTATATGGAAGTGAAATTTCGGGATCGTAATAAGAATAATACTCTCGAACGAAATCAGTAATGAAGTCTGCAAAAAGTTGCATTATTAGAAAATTCATCATTTCTATGGGCGAAATGGAGAGACTTGGGTTCGAAATTTAAAAGAATTTTTTTCAGGCTGTATGGCGTTTATCGTACTGAAATTTCGGAGTTTTGATAAAGATATTACTCTCGACCGAAATCACTCATAAAATGTGCAAAAAGATTCAGTTTTAGAAAAATATTCATTTTTACGTGCATTATTTGAAAACTTGGGTTCGAACATTAAAAACAATTTTTTCAGGCTGTATTGCGTTTATCGAACTGAAATTTCGGCGTTTTTATGAAAATATTAGTCTCGACCGAAACCAGTAATAAAATCTGCAAAAAGTTGCAATTTTTGAAAATTTATCATTTCTATGGCCGCAATTGAGGGAATTGGATTCGAAATTTAAAAGCAATATTTTCAGGCTGTATGGCGTCTATCGTACTGAAATCAAGGAGTTTTGATAAAAAATATTAGTCTCGACCGAAATCAGTAATAAAATCTGCAAAATTTGCATTTTTAGAAAATTCATCATTTCTATAGGCGCAATTGAGAGACTTGGGTTCGAAATTTATTAGCAATTTTTTCAGGCTGTACGGCGTTCATCGTACTGAAATATGGGAAACGTTATTATAAAAATACTGGCAGCCGAAATCAGTAATAAGATCTACAAAAAGTTGAATTTTTATAAAATTTATCATTTTTCTGGGCGCTTTTTAGAGACTTTTCGAGATATTTCGGTGTTTTTATAAAAATATTAGTCTCGACCAAAACCAGTAGTAAAATCTGCATAAAGTTGCATTTTTAGAAAATTTATCATTTCTATAGGCGTAATTGAGAGACTTAGGTTCGAAATTTCAGAGCAATTTTTTCAGGCTGTGTGGCGTTTATCGTACTGAAATTTCGGATTATTGATAAAAAATATTAGTCTCGACCGAAATCAGTTATAAAATCTGCAAAAAGTTGCACTTTTAGAAAATTCATCATTTCTATGGGCGCAATTGAGAGACTTGGGTTCGAACTTTAAAAGCAATTTTTTCAGGCTGTATGGCGTTTATCGTACTGAAATTTCGGATTATTGATCAAAAATTTTAGTCTCGACCGAAATCATTTATAAAATCTGCAAAAAGTTGCACATTTAGAAAATTCATCATTTCTATAGGCGCAATTGAGAGACTTGGGTTCGAACTTTAAAAGCAATTTTTTCAGGCTGTATGGCGTTTATCGTACTGAAATTTCGAATTATTGATAAAAAATATTAGTCTCGACCAAAATCAGTTATAAAATCTGCAAAAAGTTGCACTTTTAGAAAATTCATCATTTCTATGGGCGCAATTGAGAGACTTGGGTTCGAACTTTAAAAGAAATTTTTTCAGGCTGTATGGCGTTTATCGTACTGATATTTCGGAATCGTGATTATAATAATACTCTCGAACGAAATCAGTAATAAAATCTACAAAAAGTTGTATTTCTATAAAATAAATCATTTTTACGTGCGTAATTTAGAGACTAGGGTTCGAACATTAATAGCAAATTTTTCAGGCTGTATGGCGTTTATCGTAGTGAAATTTCGGAGTTTTTATAAAGATATTAGTTTCGACCGAAATCACTGATAAAATGTGCAAAAAGATGCAGTTTTAGAAAATTATTCACTTTTACGTACACTATTTAAAGACTTGGGTTCGAACATTAAAAGCAATTATTTTTGGCTGTATGGCCAAAGTTTTAGAAAAATATTCATTTTTAGGTGCATTATTTGAAAACTTGGGTTCGAACATTAAAAACAATTTTTTCAGGCTGTATTGCGTTTATCGTACTGAAATTTTTGAATCGTTATAATAATAATACTGGCAACCGAAATCAGTAATAAAATCTACAAAAAATTGCATTTCTATAAAATAAATCATTTTTATGGGCGTTATTAAGAGACTTGAGTTCGAAAATGAAAAGCATTTTTTTCAGGCTGTATGGCGTTTATCGTACTGACATTTCGGAGTTTTGATAAAGATATTAGTTTCGCCCGAAAGCACTCATAAAATATGCAAAAATTTGCAGTTTTAGAAAAATATTCTTTTTTACGTGCACTATTTGAAGACTTTCGGGTTCGAAAATTTTAATGAAATTTTTTCTCGCTGTATGGCGTTTATCGTACTGAAATTTCGGTGTATTTATAAAAATATTAGTCTCGACCGAAACCAGTAATAAAAACTGCAAAAAGTTGCATTTTTAGAAAATTCATCATTATAAAGTCTGCAAAAAGTTGCATTTTCAGAATATTCATCATTTTTATGGGCGCTATTTAGAGACTTGTGTTCGAACTTTAAAAGCAATTTTTTCCTCTCTGTATGGCGTTTATCGAACTGAAATTTCGGTGTTTTTATAAAAATATTAGTCTCGACCGAAACCAGTAATAAAATCTGCAAAAAGTTGCATTTTTAGAAAATTCATCATTTCTATGGGCGCAATTGAGAGACTTGGGTTCGAAATTTAATAGCAATTTTTTAAGGCTGTGTGGCGTTTATCGTACTGAAATTTCGGCATCGTGATAATAATAATACCCTCGAACGAAATCAGCCTAAATCAGTAAATAAATCTACAAAAAGTTGCATTTTTTTAAAATTAATCATTTTATGGGCGCTATTTAGAAACTTGGGTTCGAACTTTAAAAGCAATTTTTCAGGCTGTATGGCGTTTATCGAACTGAAATTTCGGCGTTTTTATAAAAAATATTAGTCTCGACCGAAACCAGTTATAAAATCTGTAAAAAGTTGCAATTTTAGAAAATTTATCATATCTATGGCCGCAATTGAGGTACTTGGATTCGAAATTTAAAAGCAATTTTTTCAGGCTGTATGGCGTCTATCGTACTGAAATTTCGGAGTTTTGATAAAGATATTACTCTCGACAGAAATCACTCATAAAATATGCAAAAAGATGCAGTATTAGAAAAATATTCATTTTTACGTGCATTATTTGAAAACTTGGGTTCGAACATTAAAAACAATTTTTTCAGGCTGTATTGCGTTTATCGTACTGAAATTTTTGAATCGTTATAATAATAATACTGGGAACCGAAATCAGTAATAAAATCTACAAAAAATTGCATTTCTATAAAATAAATCATTTTTATGGGCGTTATTAAGAGACTTGAGTTCGAAAATGAAAAGCATTTTTTTCAGGCTGTATGGCGTTTATCGTACTGACATTTCGGAGTTTTGATAAAGATATTAGTTTCGCCCGAAAGCACTCATAAAATATGCAAAAATTTGCAGTTTTAGAAAAATATTCTTTTTTACGTGCACTATTTGAAGACTTTCGGGTTCGAAAATTTTAATGAAATTTTTTCTCGCTGTATGGCGTTTATCGTACTGAAATTTCGGTGTATTTATAAAAATATTAGTCTCGACCGAAACCAGTAATAAAAACTGCAAAAAGTTGCATTTTTAGAAAATTCATCATTATAAAGTCTGCAAAAAGTTGCATTTTCAGAATATTCATCATTTTTATGGGCGCTATTTAGAGACTTGTGTTCGAACTTTAAAAGCAATTTTTTCCTCTCTGTATGGCGTTTATCGAACTGAAATTTCTGTGTTTTTATAAAAATATTAGTCTCGACCGAAACCAGTAATAAAATCTGCAAAAAGTTGCATTATTAGAAAATTCATCATTTCTATGGGCGCAATTGAGAGACTTGGGTTCGAAATTTAATAGCAATTTTTTAAGGCTGTGTGGCGTTTATCGTACTGAAATTTAGAATCGTGATAATAATAATACCCTCGAACGAAATCAGCCTAAATCAGTAATAAAATCTACAAAAAGTTGCATTTTTTTAAAATTAATCATTTTATGGGCGCTATTTAGAAACTTGGGTTCGAACTTTAAAAGCAATTTTTCAGGCTGTATGGCGTTTATCGAACTGAAATTTTGGCGTTTTTATAAAAATATTAGTCTCGACCGAAACCAGTAATAAAATCTGCAAAAAGTTGCAATTTTTGAAAATTTATCATTTCTATGGCCGCAATTGAGGGAATTGGATTCGAAATTTAAAAGCAATTTTTTCAGGCTGTATGGCGTCTATCGTACTGAAATCAAGGAGTTTTGATAAAAAATATTAGTCTCGACCGAAATCAGTAATAAAATCTGCAAAATTTGCATTTTTAGAAAATTCATCATTTCTATAGGCGCAATTGAGAGACTTGGGTTCGAAATTTATTAGCAATTTTTTCAGGCTGTACGGCGTTCATCGTACTGAAATATGGGAAACGTTATTATAAAAATACTGGCAGCCGAAATCAGTAATAAGATCTACAAAAAGTTGAATTTTTATAAAATTTATCATTTTTCTGGGCGCTTTTTAGAGACTTTTCGAGATATTTCGGTGTTTTTATAAAAATATTAGTCTCGACCAAAACCAGTAGTAAAATCTGCATAAAGTTGCATTTTTAGAAAATTCATCATTTCTATAGGCGTAATTGAGAGACTTGGGTTCGAACTTTCAGAGCAATTTTTTCAGGCTGTGTGGCGTTTATCGTACTGAAATTTCGGATTATTGATAAAAAATATTAGTCTCGACCGAAATCAGTTATAAAATCTGCAAAAAGTTGCACTTTTAGAAAATTCATCATTTCTATGGGCGCAATTGAGAGACTTGGGTTCGAACTTTAAAAGCAATTTTTTCAGGCTGTATGGCGTTTATCGTACTGAAATTTCGGATTATTGATCAAAAATTTTAGTCTCGACCGAAATCATTTATAAAATCTGCAAAAAGTTGCACATTTAGAAAATTCATCATTTCTATAGGCGCAATTGAGAGACTTGGGTTCGAACTTTAAAAGCAATTTTTTCAGGCTGTATGGCGTTTATCGTACTGAAATTTCGAATTATTGATAAAAAATATTAGTCTCGACCAAAATCAGTTATAAAATCTGCAAAAAGTTGCACTTTTAGAAAATTCATCATTTCTATGGGCGCAATTGAGAGACTTGGGTTCGAACTTTAAAAGAAATTTTTTCAGGCTGTATGGCGTTTATCGTTCTGATATTTCGGAATCGTGATTATAATAATACTCTCGAACGAAATCAGTAATAAAATCTACAAAAAGTTGTATTTCTATAAAATAAATCATTTTTACGTGCGTTATTTAGAGACTAGGGTTCGAACATTAATAGCAAATTTTTCAGGCTGTATGGCGTTTATCGTAGTGAAATTTCGGAGTTTTTATAAAGATATTAGTTTCGACCGAAATCACTGATAAAATGTGCAAAAAGATGCAGTTTTAGAAAATTATTCACTTTTACGTACACTATTTAAAGACTTGGGTTCGAACATTAAAAGCAATTATTTTTGGCTGTATGGCCAAAGTTTTAGAAAAATATTCATTTTTACGTGCATTATTTGAAAACTTGGGTTCGAACATTAAAAACAATTTTTTCAGGCTGTATGGCGTTTATCGTACTGAAATTTCGGAGTTCTGATAAAGATATTAGTTTCGACCGAAAGCACTCATAAAATATGCAAAAAGTTGCAGTTTTAGAAAAATATTCATTTTTACGTGCACTATTTGAAGACTTGGGTTCGAACATTTAAAGAATTTTTTTCAGGCTGTATGGCGTTTATCGTACTGAGATTTTGATGTTTTTATTGAAATATTAGTCTCGACCGAAATCAGTTATAAAATCTGCCAAAAGTTGCATTTTTAGAAAATTAATCATTTTATGGGCGCTATTTAGAGACTTGGGTTCGAACTTAAAAAGCAATTTTTTCAGGCTGTATGGCGTTTATCGTAGTGAAATTTCGGAGTTTTGATAAATATATTACTCTCGACCGAAATCACTCATAAAATGTTCAAAAAGATGCATTTTTAAAATATTCATCATTTTTATGGGCGCTATTTAGAGACTTGGGTTCGAATTTTAAAAGCAATTTTTCAGGCTGTATGGCGTTTATCGAACTGAAATTTCGGCGTTTTTATAAAAAATATTAGTCTCGACCGAAACCAGTAATAAAATCTGCAAAAAGTTGCAATTTTTGAAAATTTATCATTTCTATGGCCGCAATTGAGGGAATTGGATTCGAAATTTAAAAGCAATTTTTTCAGGCTGTATGGCGTCTATCGTACTGAAATCAAGGGGTTTTGATAAAAAATATTAGTCTCGACCGAAATCAGTAATAAAATCTGCAAAATTTGCATTTTTAGAAAATTCATCATTTCTATAGGCGCAATTGAGAGACTTGGGTTCGAAATTTATTAGCAATTTTTTCAGGCTGTACGGCGTTCATCGTACTGAAATATGGGAAACGTTATTATAAAAATACTGGCAGCCGAAATCAGTAATAAGATCTACAAAAAGTTGAATTTTTATAAAATTTATCATTTTTCTGGGCGCTATTTAGAGACTTTTCGAGATATTTCGGTGTTTTTATAAAAATATTAGTCTCGACCAAAACCAGTAGTAAAATCTGCAAAAGTTGCATTTTTAGAAAATTCATCATTTCTATAGGCGTAATTGAGAGACTTGGGTTCGAACTTTAAAAGCAATTTTTTCAGGCTGTGTGGCGTTTATCGTACTGAAATTTCGGATTATTGATAAAAAATATTAGTCTCGACCGAAACCAGTAATAAAATCTGCAAAAAGTTGCATTATTAGAAAATTCATCATTTCTATGGGCGCAATTGAGAGACTTGGGTTCGAAATTTAATAGCAATTTTTTAAGGCTGTGTGGCGTTTATCGTACTGAAATTTAGAATCGTGATAATAATAATACCCTCGAACGAAATCAGCCTAAATCAGTAATAAAATCTACAAAAAGTTGCATTTTTTTAAAATTAATCATTTTATGGGCGCTATTTAGAAACTTGGGTTCGAACTTTAAAAGCAATTTTTCAGGCTGTATGGCGTTTATCGAACTGAAATTTTGGCGTTTTTATAAAAATATTAGTCTCGACCGAAACCAGTAATAAAATCTGCAAAAAGTTGCAATTTTTGAAAATTTATCATTTCTATGGCCGCAATTGAGGGAATTGGATTCGAAATTTAAAAGCAATTTTTTCAGGCTGTATGGCGTCTATCGTACTGAAATCAAGGAGTTTTGATAAAAAATATTAGTCTCGACCGAAATCAGTAATAAAATCTGCAAAATTTGCATTTTTAGAAAATTCATCATTTCTATAGGCGCAATTGAGAGACTTGGGTTCGAAATTTATTAGCAATTTTTTCAGGCTGTACGGCGTTCATCGTACTGAAATATGGGAAACGTTATTATAAAAATACTGGCAGCCGAAATCAGTAATAAGATCTACAAAAAGTTGAATTTTTATAAAATTTATCATTTTTCTGGGCGCTTTTTAGAGACTTTTCGAGATATTTCGGTGTTTTTATAAAAATATTAGTCTCGACCAAAACCAGTAGTAAAATCTGCATAAAGTTGCATTTTTAGAAAATTCATCATTTCTATAGGCGTAATTGAGAGACTTGGGTTCGAACTTTCAGAGCAATTTTTTCAGGCTGTGTGGCGTTTATCGTACTGAAATTTCGGATTATTGATAAAAAATATTAGTCTCGACCGAAATCAGTTATAAAATCTGCAAAAAGTTGCACTTTTAGAAAATTCATCATTTCTATGGGCGCAATTGAGAGACTTGGGTTCGAACTTTAAAAGCAATTTTTTCAGGCTGTATGGCGTTTATCGTACTGAAATTTCGGATTATTGATCAAAAATTTTAGTCTCGACCGAAATCATTTATAAAATCTGCAAAAAGTTGCACATTTAGAAAATTCATCATTTCTATAGGCGCAATTGAGAGACTTGGGTTCGAACTTTAAAAGCAATTTTTTCAGGCTGTATGGCGTTTATCGTACTGAAATTTCGAATTATTGATAAAAAATATTAGTCTCGACCAAAATCAGTTATAAAATCTGCAAAAAGTTGCACTTTTAGAAAATTCATCATTTCTATGGGCGCAATTGAGAGACTTGGGTTCGAACTTTAAAAGAAATTTTTTCAGGCTGTATGGCGTTTATCGTACTGATATTTCGGAATCGTGATTATAATAATACTCTCGAACGAAATCAGTAATAAAATCTACAAAAAGTTGTATTTCTATAAAATAAATCATTTTTACGTGCGTTATTTAGAGACTAGGGTTCGAACATTAATAGCAAATTTTTCAGGCTGTATGGCGTTTATCGTAGTGAAATTTCGGAGTTTTTATAAAGATATTAGTTTCGACCGAAATCACTGATAAAATGTGCAAAAAGATGCAGTTTTAGAAAATTATTCACTTTTACGTACACTATTTAAAGACTTGGGTTCGAACATTAAAAGCAATTATTTTTGGCTGTATGGCCAAAGTTTTAGAAAAATATTCATTTTTACGTGCATTATTTGAAAACTTGGGTTCGAACATTAAAAACAATTTTTTCAGGCTGTATGGCGTTTATCGTACTGAAATTTCGGAGTTCTGATAAAGATATTAGTTTCGACCGAAAGCACTCATAAAATATGCAAAAAGTTGCAGTTTTAGAAAAATATTCATTTTTACGTGCACTATTTGAAGACTTGGGTTCGAACATTTAAAGAATTTTTTTCAGGCTGTATGGCGTTTATCGTACTGAGATTTTGATGTTTTTATTGAAATATTAGTCTCGACCGAAATCAGTTATAAAATCTGCCAAAAGTTGCATTTTTAGAAAATTAATCATTTTATGGGCGCTATTTAGAGACTTGGGTTCGAACTTAAAAAACAATTTTTTCAGGCTGTATGGCGTTTATCGTAGTGAAATTTCGGAGTTTTGATAAATATATTACTCTCGACCGAAATCACTCATAAAATGTTCAAAAAGATGCATTTTTAAAATATTCATCATTTTTATGGGCGCTATTTAGAGACTTGGGTTCGAATTTTAAAAGCAATTTTTCAGGCTGTATGGCGTTTATCGAACTGAAATTTCGGCGTTTTTATAAAAAATATTAGTCTCGACCGAAACCAGTAATAAAATCTGCAAAAAGTTGCAATTTTTGAAAATTTATCATTTCTATGGCCGCAATTGAGGGAATTGGATTCGAAATTTAAAAGCAATTTTTTCAGGCTGTATGGCGTCTATCGTACTGAAATCAAGGGGTTTTGATAAAAAATATTAGTCTCGACCGAAATCAGTAATAAAATCTGCAAAATTTGCATTTTTAGAAAATTCATCATTTCTATAGGCGCAATTGAGAGACTTGGGTTCGAAATTTATTAGCAATTTTTTCAGGCTGTACGGCGTTCATCGTACTGAAATATGGGAAACGTTATTATAAAAATACTGGCAGCCGAAATCAGTAATAAGATCTACAAAAAGTTGAATTTTTATAAAATTTATCATTTTTCTGGGCGCTATTTAGAGACTTTTCGAGATATTTCGGTGTTTTTATAAAAATATTAGTCTCGACCAAAACCAGTAGTAAAATCTGCAAAAGTTGCATTTTTAGAAAATTCATCATTTCTATAGGCGTAATTGAGAGACTTGGGTTCGAACTTTAAAAGCAATTTTTTCAGGCTGTGTGGCGTTTATCGTACTGAAATTTCGGATTATTGATAAAAAATATTAGTCTCGACCGAAATCAGTTATAAAATCTGCAAAAAGTTGCACTTTTAGAAAATTCATCATTTCTATGGGCGCAATTGAGAGACTTGGGTTCGAACTATAAAAGCAATTTTTTCAGGCTGTATGGCGTTTATCGTACTGAAATTTCGGATTATTGATCAAAAATTTTAGTCTCGACCGAAATCATTTATAAAATCTGCAAAAAGTTGCTTATTTAGAAAATTCATCATTTCTATAGGCGCAATTGAGAGACTTGGGTTCGAACTTTAAAAGCAATTATTTCAGGCTGTATGGCGTTTATCTTACTGAAATTTCGAATTATTGATAAAAAATATAAGTCTCGACCAAAATCAGTTATAAAATCTGCAAAAAGTTGCACTTTTAGAAAATTCATCATTTCTATGGGCGCAATTGAGAGACTTGGGTTCGAACTTTAAAAGAAATTTTTTCAGGCTGTATGGCGTTTATCGTACTGATATTTCGGAATCGTGATTATAATAATACTCTCGAACGAAATCAGTAATAAAATCTACAAAAAGTTGTATTTCTATAAAATAAATCATTTTTACGTGCGTTATTTAGAGACTAGGGTTCGAACATTAATAGCAAATTTTTCAGGCTGTATGGCGTTTATCGTAGTGAAATTTCGGAGTTTTTATAAAGATATTAGTTTCGACCGAAATCACTGATAAAATATGCAAAAAGATGCAGTTTTAGAAAATTATTCACTTTTACGTGCACTATTTAAAGACTTGGGTTCGAACATTAAAAGCAATTATTTTTGGCTGTATGGCGTTTATCGGACTGAAATTTCGGTGTTTTAATAAAATATTAATCTCGACCGAAATCAGTAATAAAATCTGCAAAAAGTTGCAATTTTAGAAAATTTATCATTTCTATGGCCGCAATTGAGGTACATGGATTCGAAATTTAAAAGCAATTTTTCAGGCTGAATGGCGTCTATCGTACTGAAATGAAGGTGTTTTGATAAAAAATATTAGTCTCGACCGAAATCAGTAATAAAATCTGCAAAAAGTTGCATTTTTAGAAAATTCATCATTTCTATAGGCGCAATTGAGAAACTTGGGTTCGAAATTTATTCGCAATTTTTTCAGGCTGTACGGCGTTCATCGTACTGAAATATGGGAATCGTTATTATAATAATACTGGCAACCGAAATCAGTAATAAGATCTACAAAAAGTTCAATTTTTATAAAATTCATCATTTCTATGGGCGCAATTGAGAGACTTGGGTTCGAAATTTAAAAGCAATTTTTTCAGGCTGTATGGCGTTTATCGTACTGAAATTTCGGAGTTTTGATAAAGATATTACTCTTGACCGAAATCACTCATAAAATGTGCAAAAAGATGCAGTTTTAGAAAAATATTCATTTTTTCGTGCGCTATTTGTAAACTTGGGTTCGAACATTAAAAACAATTTTTTCAGGCTGTATTGCGTTTATGGTACTGAAATTTTTGAATCGTTATAATAATAATACTGGCAACCGAAATCAGTAATTAAATCAACAAAAAGTTGCATTTTTACAAAATTAATCATTTTTATGGGCGCTATTTATAAACTTGGGTTCGAACATAAAAAGCAATTTTTTCAGGCTGTGTGCCGTTTTTCGTACTGAAATTTCGGAATTTTGATAAAGATATTAGTCTCGACCGAAAGCACTCATAAAATATGCAATAAGTTGCAGTTTTAGAAAAATATTCATTTTTACGTGCACTATTTGAAGACTTGGGTTCGAACATTAAAAGAAATTTTTTCAGGCTGTATGGCGTTTATCGTACTGAAATTTTGTTTTTTTTATTTAAATATTAGTCTCGACCGAAATCAGTTATAATATCTGCCAAAAGTTGCATTTTTAGAAAATTCATCATTTTTATGGGCGCCATTAAGAGTTTGGTTTCGAACATTAAAAGCAATATTTTCAGGCTGTATGGTGTTTATCGTAGTGAAATTTCGGAGTTTTGTCAAAGATCTCTCGACCAAAAGCACTCATAATATATGCAAAAATTTGCAGATTTAGAAAAATATTCATTTTAACGTGCACTATTTGAAGACTAGGGTTCGAAAATAAAATGAAATTTTTTCAGGCTGTATGGCGTTTATCGAACTGAAATTTCGGCGTTTTTATAAAAATATTTGTCTCGACCGAAACCAGTTATAAAATCTGTAAAAAGTTGCAATTTTAGAAAATTTATCATGTCTATGGCCGCAATTGAGGTACTTGGATTCGAAATTTAAAAGCAATTTTTTCAGGCTGTATGGCGTCTATCGTACTGAAATTTCGGAGTTTTGATAAAGATATTACTCTCGACCGAAATCACTCATAAAATGTGCAAAAAGATGCAGTTTTAGAAAAATATTCATTTTTACGTGCATTATTTGAAAACTTGGTTTCGAACATTAAAAACAATTTTTTCAGGCTGTATTGCGTTTATCGTACTGAAATTTTTGAATCGTTATAATAATAATACTGGCAACCGAAATCAGTAATAAAATCTACAAAAAATTGCATTTCTATAAAATAAATCATTTTTATGGGCGTTATTAAGAGACTTGAGTTCGAAAATGAAAAGCATTTTTTTCAGGCTGTATGGCGTTTATCGTACTGACATTTCGGAGTTTTGATAAAGATATTAGTTTCGCCCGAAAGCACTCATAAAATATGCAAAAATTTGCAGTTTTAGAAAAATATTCTTTTTTACGTGCACTATTTGAAGACTTTCGGGTTCGAAAATTTTAATGAAATTTTTTCTCGCTGTATGGCGTTTATCGTACTGAAATTTCGGTGTATTTATAAAAATATTAGTCTCGACCGAAACCAGTAATAAAAACTGCAAAAAGTTGCATTTTTAGAAAATTCATCATTATAAAGTCTGCAAAAAGTTGCATTTTCAGAATATTCATCATTTTTATGGGCGCTATTTAGAGACTTGTGTTCGAACTTTAAAAGCAATTTTTTCCTCTCTGTATGGCGTTTATCGAACTGAAATTTCGGTGTTTTTATAAAAATATTAGTCTCGACCGAAACCAGTAATAAAATCTGCAAAAAGTTGCATTTTTAGAAAATTCATCATTATAAAGTCTGCAAAAAGTTGCATTTTCAGAATATTCATCATTTTTATGGACGCTATTTAGAGACTTGTGTTCGAACTTTAAAAGCAATTTTTTCCTCTCTGTATGGCGTTTATCGAACTGAAATTTTGGTGTTTTTATAAAAATATTAGTCTCGACCGAAACCAGTAATAAAATCTGCAAAAAGTTGCATTTTTAGAAAATTCATCATTTCTATGGGCGCAATTGAGAGACTTGGGTTCGAAATTTAATAGCAATTTTTTAAGGCTGTGTGGCGTTTATCGTACTGAAATTTCGGCATCGTGATAATAATAATACCCTCGAACGAAATCAGCCTTAATCAGTAATAAAATCTACAAAAAGTTGCATTTTTTTAAAATTAGTCATTTTATGGGCGCTATTTAGAAACTTGGGTTCGAACTTTAAAAGCAATTTTTCAGGCTGTATGGCGTTTATCGAACTGAAATTTCGGCGTTTTTATAAAAATATTAGTCTCGACCGAAACCAGTTATAAAATCTGTAAGAAGTTGCAATTTTAGAAAATTTATCATATCTATGGCCGCAATTGAGGTACTTGGATTCGAAATTTAAAAGCAATTTTTTCAGGCTGTATGGCGTCTATCGTACTGCAATTTCGGAGTTTTGATAAAGATATTACTCTCGACCGAAATCACTCATAAAATATGCAAAAAGATGCAGTTTTAGAAAAATATTCATTTTTACGTGCATTATTTGAAAACTTGGGTTCGAACATTAAAAACAATTTTTTTAGGCTGTATTGCGTTTATCGTACTGAAATTTTTGAATCGTTATAATAATACTACTGGCAACCGAAATCAGTAATAAAATCTACAAAAAATTGCATTTCTATAAAATAAATCATTTTTATGGGCGTTATTAAGAGACTTGAGTTCGAAAATGAAAAGCATTTTTTTCAGGCTGTATGGCGTTTATCTTACTGACATTTCGGAGTTTTGATAAAGATATTAGTTTCGCCCGAAAGCACTCATAAAATATGCAAAAATTTGCAGTTTTAGAAAAATATTCTTTTTTACGTGCACTATTTGAAGACTTTCGGGTTCGAAAATTTTAATGAAATTTTTTCTCGCTGTATGGCGTTTATCGTACTGAAATTTCGGTGTATTTATAAAAATATTAGTCTCGACCGAAACCAGTAATAAAAACTGCAAAAAGTTGCATTTTTAGAAAATTCATCATTATAAAGTCTGCAAAAAGTTGCATTTTCAGAATATTCATCATTTTTATGGGCTCTATTTAGAGACTTGTGTTCGAACTTTAAAAGCAATTTTTTCCTCTCTGTATGGCGTTTATCGAACTGAAATTTCGGTGTTTTTATAAAAATATTAGTCTCGACCGAAACCAGTAATAAAATCTGCAAAAAGTTGCATTTTTAGAAAATTCATCATTATAAAGTCTGCAAAAAGTTGCATTTTCAGAATATTCATCATTTTTATGGACGCTATTTAGAGACTTGTGTTCGAACTTTAAAAGCAATTTTTTCCTCTCTGTATGGCGTTTATCGAACTGAAATTTCGGTGTTTTTATAAAAATATTAGTCTCGACCGAAACCAGTAATAAAATCTGCAAAAAGTTGCATTATTAGAAAATTCATCATTTCTATGGGCGCAATTGAGAGACTTGGGTTCGAAATTTAATAGCAATTTTTTAAGGCTGTGTGGCGTTTATCGTACTGAAATTTCGGCATCGTGATAATAATAATACCCTCGAACGAAATCAGCCTAAATCAGTAATAAAATCTACAAAAAGTTGCATTTTTTTAAAATTAATCATTTTATGGGCGCTATTTAGAAACTTGGGTTCGAACTTTAAAAGCAATTTTTCAGGCTGTATGGCGTTTATCGAACTGAAATTTTGGCGTTTTTATGAAAATATTAGTCTCGACCGAAACCAGTAATAAAATCTGCAAAAAGTTGCAATTTTTGAAAATTTATCATTTCTATGGCCGCAATTGAGGGAATTGGATTCGAAATTTAAAAGCAATATTTTCAGGCTGTATGGCGTCTATCGTACTGAAATCAAGGAGTTTTGATAAAAAATATTAGTCTCGACCGAAATCAGTAATAAAATCTGCAAAATTTGCATTTTTAGAAAATTCATCATTTCTATAGGCGCAATTGAGAGACTTGGGTTCGAAATTTATTAGCAATTTTTTCAGGCTGTACGGCGTTCATCGTACTGAAATATGGGAAACGTTATTATAAAAATACTGGCAGCCGAAATCAGTAAGATCTACAAAAAGTTGAATTTTTATAAAATTTATCATTTTTCTGGGCGCTTTTTAGAGACTTTTCGAGATATTTCGGTGTTTTTATAAAAATATTAGTCTCGACCAAAACCAGTAGTAAAATCTGCATAAAGTTGCATTTTTAGAAAATTTATCATTTCTATAGGCGTAATTGAGAGACTTAGGTTCGAAATTTCAGAGCAATTTTTTCAGGCTGTGTGGCGTTTATCGTACTGAAATTTCGGATTATTGATAAAAAATATTAGTCTCGACCGAAATCAGTTATAAAATCTGCAAAAAGTTGCACTTTTAGAAAATTCATCATTTCTATGGGCGCAATTGAGAGACTTGGGTTCGAACTTTAAAAGCAATTTTTTCAGGCTGTATGGCGTTTATCGTACTGAAATTTCGGATTATTGATCAAAAATTTTAGTCTCGACCGAAATCATTTATAAAATCTGCAAAAAGTTGCACATTTAGAAAATTCATCATTTCTATAGGCGCAATTGAGAGACTTGGGTTCGAACTTTAAAAGCAATTTTTTCAGGCTGTATGGCGTTTATCGTACTGAAATTTCGAATTATTGATAAAAAATATTAGTCTCGACCAAAATCAGTTATAAAATCTGCAAAAAGTTGCACTTTTAGAAAATTCATCATTTCTATGGGCGCAATTGAGAGACTTGGGTTCGAACTTTAAAAGAAATTTTTTCAGGCTGTATGGCGTTTATCGTACTGATATTTCGGAATCGTGATTATAATAATACTCTCGAACGAAATCAGTAATAAAATCTACAAAAAGTTGTATTTCTATAAAATAAATCATTTTTACGTGCGTAATTTAGAGACTAGGGTTCGAACATTAATAGCAAATTTTTCAGGCTGTATGGCGTTTATCGTAGTGAAATTTCGGAGTTTTTATAAAGATATTAGTTTCGACCGAAATCACTGATAAAATGTGCAAAAAGATGCAGTTTTAGAAAATTATTCACTTTTACGTACACTATTTAAAGACTTGGGTTCGAACATTAAAAGCAATTATTTTTGGCTGTATGGCCAAAGTTTTAGAAAAATATTCATTTTTAGGTGCATTATTTGAAAACTTGGGTTCGAACATTAAAAACAATTTTTTCAGGCTGTATTGCGTTTATCGTACTGAAATTTTTGAATCGTTATAATAATAATACTGGCAACCGAAATCAGTAATAAAATCTACAAAAAATTGCATTTCTATAAAATAAATCATTTTTATGGGCGTTATTAAGAGACTTGAGTTCGAAAATGAAAAGCATTTTTTTCAGGCTGTATGGCGTTTATCGTACTGACATTTCGGAGTTTTGATAAAGATATTAGTTTCGCCCGAAAGCACTCATAAAATATGCAAAAATTTGCAGTTTTAGAAAAATATTCTTTTTTACGTGCACTATTTGAAGACTTTCGGGTTCGAAAATTTTAATGAAATTTTTTCTCGCTGTATGGCGTTTATCGTACTGAAATTTCGGTGTATTTATAAAAATATTAGTCTCGACCGAAACCAGTAATAAAAACTGCAAAAAGTTGCATTTTTAGAAAATTCATCATTATAAAGTCTGCAAAAAGTTGCATTTTCAGAATATTCATCATTTTTATGGGCGCTATTTAGAGACTTGTGTTCGAACTTTAAAAGCAATTTTTTCCTCTCTGTATGGCGTTTATCGAACTGAAATTTCGGTGTTTTTATAAAAATATTACTCTCGACCGAAACCAGTAATAAAATCTGCAAAAAGTTGCATTTTTAGAAAATTCATCATTATAAAGTCTGCAAAAAGTTGCATTTTCAGAATATTCATCATTTTTATGGACGCTATTTAGAGACTTGTGTTCGAACTTTAAAAGCAATTTTTTCCTCTCTGTATGGCGTTTATCGAACTGAAATTTCGGTGTTTTTATAAAAATATTAGTCTCGACCGAAACCAGTAATAAAATCTGCAAAAAGTTGCATTTTTAGAAAATTCATCATTTCTATGGGCGCAATTGAGAGACTTGGGTTCGAAATTTAATAGCAATTTTTTAAGGCTGTGTGGCGTTTATCGTACTGAAATTTCGGCATCGTGATAATAATAATACCCTCGAACGAAATCAGCCTAAATCAGTAATAAAATCTACAAAAAGTTGCATTTTTTTAAAATTAATCATTTTATGGGCGCTATTTAGAGACTTGGGTTCGAACTTAAAAAGCAATTTTTTCAGGCTGTATGGCGTTTATCGTACTGAAATTTTGATGTTTTAATTTAAATATTAGTCTCGACCGAAATCAGTTATAAAATCTGCCAAAAGTTGCATTTTTAGAAAATTCATCATTTTTATGGGCGCTATTAAGAGACTTGGTTTCGAACATTAAAAGCAATATTTTCAGGCTGTATGGTGTTTGTCGTAGTGAAATTTCGGAGTTTTGATAAAGATATTACTCTCGACCGAAATCACTCATAAAATGTTCAAAAAGATGCATTTTTAAAATATTCATCATTTTTATGGGCGCTATTTAGAGACTTGGGTTCGAACTTTAAAAGCAATTTTTCAGGCTGTATGGCGTTTATGGAACTGAAATTTCGGCGTTTTTATAAAAAATATTAGTCTCGACCGAAACCAGTAATAAAATCTGCAAAAAGTTGCAATTTTTGAAAATTTATCATTTCTATGGCCGCAATTGAGGGAATTGGATTCGAAATTTAAAAGCAATTTTTTCAGGCTGTATGGCGTTTATCGGACTGAAATTTCGGTGTTTTAATAAAATATTAGTCTCGACCGAAATCAGTAATAAAATCTGCAAAAAGTTGCATTTTTAGAAAATTCATCATTTCTATGGGCGCAATTGAGAGACTTGGGTTCGAAATTTAATAGCTATTTTTTCAGCCTGTTTTTCGTATATGGAAGTGAAATTTCGGGATCGTAATAAGAATAATACTCTCGAACGAAATCAGTAATGAAGTCTGCAAAAAGTTGCATTATTAGAAAATTCATCATTTCTATGGGCGAAATGGAGAGACTTGGGTTCGAAATTTAAAAGCATTTTTTTCAGGCTGTATGGCGTTTATCGTACTGAAATTTCGGAGTTTTGATAAAGATATTACTCTCGACCGAAATCACTCATAAAATGTGCAAAAAGATTCAGTTTTAGAAAAATATTCATTTTTACGTGCATTATTTGAAAACTTGGGTTCGAACCTTTTCAAACAATTTTTTCAGGCTGTAATGCGTTTATCGTACTGAATTTTTTGAATCGTTATAATAATAATACTGGCAACCGAAATCAGTAATAAAATCTAAAAAAAATTGCATTTCTATAAAATAAATCATTTTTATGGGCGTTATTTAGAGACTTGAGTTCGAAAATTAAAAGCATTTTTTTCAGGCTGTATGGCGTTTATCGAACTGAAATTTCGGCGTTTTTATAAAAATATTAGTCTCGACTGAAAACAGTTATAAAATCTGTAAAAAGTTGCATTTTTAGAAAATTCATCATTTTTATGGCCGCAATTGAGGGAATTGGATTCGAAATTTAATAGCTATTTTTTCAGGCTGTATGGCGTTTATCGTACTGAAATTTCGGAGTTCTGATAAAGATATTAGTCTCGACCGAAAGCACTCATAAAATATGCAAAAAGTTGCAGTTTTAGAAAAATATTCATTTTTACGTGCACTATTTGAAGACTTGGGTTCGAACATTTAAAGAATTTTTTTCAGGCTGTATGGCGTTTATCGTACTGAAATTTTGATGTTTTTATTGAAATATTAGTCTCGACCGAAATCAGTTATAAAATCTGCCAAAAGTTGCATTTTTAGAAAATTCATCATTTTTATGGGCGCTATTAAGAGTCTTGGTTTCGAACATTAAAAGCAATATTTTTAGGCTGTATGGTGTTTATCGTAGTGAACTTTCGGAGTTTTGATAAATATATTACTCTCGACCGAAATCACTCATAAAATGTTCAAAAAGATGCATTTTTAAAATATTCATCATTTTTATGGGCGCTATTTAGAGACTTGGGTTCGAACATTAAAAGCAATTTTTTCAGGCTGTG